>NW_006800056.1:52185-53324 GCF_000485575.1 Poecilia formosa | reverse complement strand
AAGGCCAGACCTCCCTCTGGGCCCGGTACCCCAAACTCCTGAAGTACCACAGGACTCCCCAAGGAAACCGGTCAAATACCTTCAACGGTCAAGTCCACAAAACGCAGGTAAACTGGTTGGTCGGACCGCCAGGATCCCCAGGACTCTCCAGGACTCACCAGGACCTCCAGGACTCTCCAGGACTCTCCAGGATCCCCAGGACTCTCCAGGACTCTCCAGGACCCCCAGGACTCTCCAGGACTGTTCAGGACCCCCAGGACTCTCCAGGACCTTGCTGTGGATAGAACAGGTCCATTGAGCCACAGCCAGAACAAAACCTACACTGGTTCTCCTGAATCCAAGGCCCGACTCTCCGGTGGATCCTTTTCTCTGTTGCTGACCCGACAGTCTGGAATATTCTTCCCGATGAGTTGCTCAAGGCTTTTGAAGGTAGGCTTTTTTAAAAGGTTTTGTCAGCTTTAGTGACCTGAATTTGACAGGAAAGCAGCTTATGAGAAAGTGAAAAGACATGCAGTGATCATTGGGCTGGGACTCAAACCCATGACCGCCACAGTGAGGACTGAGTATGATACCCAATACGGAGGTATTTGGGTATCATGCTTCACTCTGCACCACCGCCTCTCCCTTGAAGTCTGACTTTTAGGATATTTATATTTTCTTTACTTTCTCTTAATGTGACTATTTTTTAGCTTTTTACTTGGCGCCATTTGTGTTGTATTTTGTTTTGTAGATGTTCTTACTTTGTGAAGTACTGGTCAATGGTCAATGGTTAATGGTCAGTAGCCTGCGAGAAGTCCTGCTGGGACTTCTCGCAGGCTACTGACCAACATCAACAGTCCTGATGGCGGACCAGAGTCTCCTCCAAGCCGAGCAGAAGTTGTTCTCCACGATGTCTATAAACTCCTCCCACACCAATGTTTGACCTCAAAGACCAACCGAGTCGCTTAGTCTGCTGATAGCTAACTGTAGCTAACACTAGCTATTGGTAGCTATCAGTAGCTATCAGTAGCTATCGGCAGCTATCAGTTCTTGGTCCTGCAGGCCACAAAGTTCTGACTCCTTCTTCAGCTTGACAGCATCCCTCATTCTGTCCACCAGCAGGTTTGGGTGTTGATCTGATTTCATTGTTGTGACTTCAT
>NW_006800056.1:50687-51903 GCF_000485575.1 Poecilia formosa | reverse complement strand
GACCCAACTGGACCCAGACCCAACTGGACCCAGACCCAACTGGACCCTGGCCCACCTCTCTGTCACTTTTATGCAAATAAGCTGCTGTTGGCCACGCCCCCAAACTCAATGTTCAAACTCGGTTTATGCAGCTTAAATATCTGCCAACAGAAGCACATCTCTGACCGTGAATACAGAGCATAGAGCGGTAAAACCAAACGTTTGTCTTTAAAAGCTGAAGTGGGCGGAGCTCCCCTTGGGTTGCTAGGTAACAGGCCAGTGGAGAGGCTTTTGAAACGTTTTCCAAACCCGAGCTTATGGTTTTAGTGCTTGGACTAAAACAATAGAGACACAAATTTAAATCTGGCCGTTTGGTTTATTTGTTTTTTATTAAACACTTAAAAAGTTAATCCTGTCCAATAAATCGGAGCCTTTTAGAGAACATCCTGAAGAACTGGACGTGACGCCACAGTTTTTAGAAAATGCTGCCTGTTTCTGGACGGCAGGCGCTGAGAATCAGTGCATCAGCATAAATTGGATCTTAACCTGGATTAATTCCTCGGGCAGCCGTTCAATAGGCTCTGGGTTCAGTCAGAGGTGATCTATCCTGCTATTTTCTGGACTTTAAAAGAAAAACATCCATCCTTAGTCACTGACTGTTTGCCCTTTCTACCCTCAGCTTCACCTTTTCTCCCTCCACTCATTAAACCCTTCCCTCTCACATCGGTTCCTCCCCATTAGCTCTCAACTGGCCTCTGGAACTTTCTTAACTCAAAAAGTCAAAAGTTCTCCTGTCTCTCTCCTCCTCATCCCTTCCTTTCTTCTTCTCTTTCTTTAATCTCCCTCTCCGCCTGTCTGCTGCATCCCTCCCCTCTCACAGGAGACACTTGCACCAGTTTTAATTCTTCTTGATCTCGCAGCCGACTCCCTCTAATTCTCTGGCAGATTTCTGTGCCTGCAGGTCAGATTCTCGTAGTCACAACTTGGTTCTGTCACAGTTTTTATTATTTATATTTTGGATACACTAAATGATGGGAGTCTGGAGCCAAACACAACGCAGTGGCACCAAAATGTTGTTGGTTTGATTGTCCGTTTGTCCGTCCATCCAGGGTTGGGTTGCAGGGACTGCAGTCTAACTGGAGAAGGCCAGACCTCCCTCTGGGCCCGGTACCCCAAACTCCTGAAGTACCACAGGACTCCCCAAGGAAACCGGTCAAATACCTTCAACGGTCAAGTC
>NW_006800056.1:45087-50007 GCF_000485575.1 Poecilia formosa | reverse complement strand
CTGGTAGCTATCGGTAGCTCCTGGTAGCTATCGGTAGCCATCGGCAGCTATCAGCTCTTGGTCCTGCAGGCCACAAAGTCCTGACTCCTTCTTCAGCTTGACAGCATCCCTCATTCTGTCCACCAGCAGGTTTGAGTGTTGATCTGATTTCATTGTTGTGACTTCATGAAACGAAGTCTCAGATTTTACACGTAACCACAGTAGAAAGAGATCAAGCTCAACTTGGGTGAGAGCTGATTCTGTGCAAAATGAATGTTTTAAGGACTTTTCTTGGGTTTCGGCTGATTTAAATCACATTGTGCAATTAAAATGTTCATTTTATCCAGACCTAGATAAATATTGCATATTGAGCTGATTATGGAACAGCTTCATCAGAGTATGTTTAATAATTAGAGGCGGTGGATGACTCTGACTCTCTTGAATCTGCTACACTGGTCACACTGACACAAACAGCTTCTGAAAACTCCTCTGCGGGTGCAGAAAGCCCATCAGACAGTCTCAAGTGAGACAATTATAAGTTCTATCTGAGAATTTGCCGCCTGTCTGGTGGCGTACCGAGTCAAGCTCCGGGTGGTGTGTGATTGTGCATCACACCCATAAACACGCCTTGCACTGCTGAATAACTAACCATCTGATGCGAAATGACGTTTTTTTAGATAAGAACAAATAGGGTCCTCTCCCCGCGCCTGCCACCCGACACACTGAGGTCCCGCGTGGTTAAACTGTTCCAACTTCTGGGAGCTGATTTCCAATTGCTGCTGTGAGCTTCCAGTGGGAGTGTGGAAAGGTTAATGAATTCAGCGGTGTAAGGCCCCGCTCCCCTTCCAGTGGGCAGAGAGGGCTGGGCAGCATGCTGATGAAGGCCAGCTCCACAGGAGGCCGTCGCTGCCCCCTGAAGGCGGAGGCCTGCAGCTGCAGCGCTTCTCAAAGAGGCCAATAAACAGCAGCTTGGCTGCTGACACTCATTTACATTTCTGCTTTTTGGGTGAATA
Source organism: Poecilia formosa (assembly GCF_000485575.1). Lineage (NCBI taxonomy): Eukaryota > Metazoa > Chordata > Actinopteri > Cyprinodontiformes > Poeciliidae > Poecilia > Poecilia formosa. The sequence continues at coordinate 49,015 of NW_006800056.1, read as the reverse complement.
ATTACAGATTAGTGAAGAAAGCTGGGTGGCTGATTTGTTTTAAAGCTTAATAACTGCAACAATTATACCCAGTTTAGATAATTGTGAAAAATATTTACAGTCAGCATTACCAGCACAGCTGGAATAAACAAACAGAAATGTGACATTTACATATTTCTTCACAGGGTTTGGGCAATTTATTTAATTTATTGGTTGCAAACACAATTTAACAAAAGATTAAAAATGTAAACACACTACGGGGTTACAGTAGTGACTTTCTAGTAAGTAAATATGAAAAACAAAGTGCTTTATATTCAAATTAAATTAGAAAACTAATTAAAAAACCTGAGTACAAATAAGCGAGTCTTTAAAATTTTAACTCTTTGTCAACCCAAGGAATCAGAAAAAAAATTAACTTCTGACACAAACTATGGAAAAGCTGCATCTATAAATGTAAATATGTTACAAATATCCTGATTGTTTATGTTTTTACTTCCCTGTGAAACAGAGTGACGTATTATTAAGAGAATGTGCAGCATTTCTAGTCCTTTTATCAATCCGGCTGATTTATTACACAGCAAAAAAACAAACTGATGACGATTTACCACAAATTCAAATGAAAAGTGTTCAAACTGAGATCTTACAGGTAACTTTCCAGAACCTTCTGGACCTTTCAGTTCTGTATTACCAGGTTGTGAAGATCCTCATATATATCCAGAAAACCAAACGACGAGTTGCAGGAAGGATTTTAGGTTCATATTTAGGAACCTGTAACATCTGGAGAATGAACCAGTCAGTTCCAGAAGCAGGAAAATCCTCCCGTCCATTCTGGGTTCACTTTTCACAGTTTACAGAGAACGTAACTCTTAAAGTTTTTCTATTGGTGAAGGATTTTCATAGATCTAAAATACTCAGAATTTCACACATTGGTCCGATCTGAGTTTTTATTAAATGTCTTCTTTGTCATTCATTTTCATTTTGTCCTGACCTTCTTTCTTTTTTATTTTCTATTTTAGAGCCTTAAAACATTTTTCTGTCTCCTGAAGCTTCTCTGTCTTTTAAAACCTTCTCTGCTGGTTTTACTGGAGTTGTGTTTTTGTCTGATCCAGTTTGAGGTGAAAACCTCTAGAGGGATTCTGGAGGTTACTCTGAATGCTTCGGTCTGATTCCATCTGTTGACCTGAAACATGAAGGCCAGGTGGGCCAGGTGGGCCTGGGCGCCAGGTGGGCCTGGGCGCCAGGTGGGCCAAGTGGGCCAGGTGGGCCTGGGCGCCAGGTGGGCCAAGTGGGCCAGGTGGGCCTGGGCGCCAGGTGGGCCTGGGCGCCAGGTGGGCCTGGGCGCCAGGTGGGCCTGGGCGCCGGGCGGCGGTGACCCGTCCTCCATCAGCTCCGCAGTGCCGCGTTTCGGGTCACCTGCTCCCTCAGGTAGGCAGCAGAAACTCAGCTCACATAATTTCCTGGCCCACTTTCAGGGTTTTTTTTATATCTGCCTTCAGTTTTTAGTGAAAACTTTCACCCAAATAAAAGCCTTGACTGAACTGATGACTGAACTTTGACCCCAGTAAATAAAACGACATGAGGACGTTTCCCTTCGCCTTTCTGTCTGTTTGGATGTTATAAATAAATGTTTTCACCGGATGGAAGAAGATTAGAGATGCTTTTTGACTCTTAGGAAGTGGAAACACCAGGAGATCTGTGATAAAATATTTAATGAAAAGTTTCATATTAATGTTTAAAGACTGAAGGTAAAATTGATCTAAAAACAATTTAAACAAATTAATAAAAGCTGATTATTGAGGCTGGGGTCGCTGTGATATTAAAGAAATTAAGCAAACATTGGAATGAATCTTCATTACTTTTATGACAATGAATAAATATTTTAAATGAGAAATAAATGAAGGGAAACTAATATTCAGCCTGTTATGAAACTGCATTTAGGAAAAATCAATGAAGGCATTTATGGTTCATAAATAATTACAGATAATGTTCTTTTATTAGTTTCTTTCTCCACATTAAACATTTCGGTATGAAGACTGTGTTGGTCGCTGCAGCCATGTGTGATGAAAGTGGATCTTTCATTTTGGAGGTAAATATTTCACCCTGACACAAAACTCGTGTTGCCATATTGACAAAGGATTAGACGAGGCAGAGCGGCGCTCCGTCCTCCGCCTGGTATCTGGTGCAGCAGCACATGCAGCCAGCAGCAGCAGATAAACGCAGCGCCTCCGAGAGAAACAGTTTAAACTCGTCCCTGTTTGCTCAGATATCTGCGTGAGAGACGAGCCGACGATTTGTGTTTGCTGCAACTCGAGCTGCATCTCAACAGCCTGACAGGAGGAGCCAGAGAACCAGAGAGCCAGAGAACCAGAGAGCCAGAGAACCAGAGAGCTAGAGAACCAGAGAGCCGGGGAACCAGAGAGCCGGAGAACCAGAGAACCAGAGAGCCGAGGAACCAGAGAGCCAGAGAACCAGAGAGCCGGAGAACCAGAGAACCAGAGAACCAGAGAGCCGGGGAACCAGAGAGCCAGAGAACCAGAGAACCAGAGAACCAGAGAGCCAGAGAACCAGAGAGCCGGGGAACCAGAGAGCCAGAGAACCAGAGAGCCAGAGAACCAGAGAGCCGGGGAACCAGAGAGCCAGAGAACCAGAGAGCCGGGGAACCAGAGAGCCGGAGAACCAGAGAACCAGAGAACCAGAGAGCCGGAGAACCAGAGAACCAGAGAGCTGGAGAGGGACCTGAACCAGAGACCAGAAATAATCTCCCAGCAGGATGCATGTTCCTGCCCTCAGTCCCCCAGCACACACACACATGTTTGTTTGCTATCTTTGTGGGGACTTTCCATTGACTTCCATTCATTTCTACAGCCTAAACCTGACCTTTACCCTTTTCCCAAAACTCAATTCATACCTTAGCCCTAAATCTGACCCCTGACCCAAAAACAGGGTTTCCCCACGAGGAGCAATTGGTCCCCACAATGTAGTATATGTCAGGAAAATCGTCCCCACAAGGTATTACAAACAAACGCACACACACACACACACACACACACACACACACACGCACACACAGCCGACTGCTTGTAAATCACAGCCATGCACATGCGGCTCTGTGCTGATCTGCAGGCGGCCAACGCTACATCAGGTGGAAGAAAATCCAATTTATTTGATTGGGATATTGTTTGCATAGCGTGCGCAGCGGCCATTACCACCATGATTAAAACAATCAGTCCAATCCGTTCCTATGGAAGCCAGCGGAGCGGAAACCACATTACTGGAAGCTGCTGAGATGTTTAACAATGCATCTTTGCTTTTGGCTCCATGAGGTTGTTTTCATCATTTTTTATGTCGTTTCGACATGAAAACACCAAAACAGAATAAAATATATCAGATGAACTCAGTCCATAATTTTCCAAAGAGAAGCCGTTCACAGGAACATTCAGCAGAGTGTTGGAGCTAAGAGATGGTATTCCATCTTAATATGATGACTTTTATGAAAAATCAAATCAGAATTATAGCTTGAGAAAAACTAATCAAATTAGCTGCAAGAAATTGGAGGAATTTTTTAAAGTTGTTTCAAATAAACAATTTTTCAGTGTCACTGTTTCAGAAAGAAGATCAGTTCCTGTTTCACAAACTTTACTTCTGGTTCAGAGTCTCTGCAACAGGAAGTAAGTCATCTCTGTCGCTCCCCGACCCTCCGTCGTTCCCCGACTCTTCGCCGTTCCCTGACTCTCTGATGTCTCCCTTCCTCCTGTTGAAACGACGGGCCTGCAGCTCCAGCGTCTGCGGTCAAACTGAACGGTGAGAGATGAGAGCAACCAGGAGGCAGAGCATCCTTTATTTATGGAGCTGTGAGTGACATCCTGGATGGTCCAGCTCTCTCTCAAAGCCCCAGGGTGTCTTACACACACACACGCACACACACACACACACACACACACACACACAC
>NW_006800056.1:36645-43532 GCF_000485575.1 Poecilia formosa | reverse complement strand
AGAGAGAGAGAGAGAGAGAGAGAGAAAGGGGGAGAGAGAGAGAGAGGGGGAGAGAGAGAGAGGTGGCCAGATGAAAGGAGCTAATGGCCTGTTTGCTCAGACCTGCAGCCTGAGGCCTGCAGCTCGATGCTGAGCAGTTCAGGACTCTGGGCCACATGCTGCAGCTTCGCCCCCGGCTAAGTTTTTCTCCAGCAGTCAGAACTTTTCCTTTCATGTGAAGGTTGGAGGTTTTTCACTGAAGCTCTCAGCTGGAGAGATCACAGCCAGCTGGCATGTAAATACAGAGATACCTGGAGGAGGTCAGTAAGCATCAGCAGAGTGGAAATAAAGCAAGGGGAGGATCTGTGATTCCCAGGACCGGGACCAGAACCAGGACCGGGACCAGGACCAGGACCAGGATGTACATGATCACATCCTGCTTCATCCTCCAATATGTCGCCGTCCTCCTCCTTCCTCACTGGTTTAACTTGAACTTTTTCACATTTTCTTACATCACCACTGAGCCTGACTGAGTTCAACTAAATTGTGCTGCTTTGTGCAGAAAAATGTTTGTGTTTCTATCAAAGATATTACCAAATGTTTCCAGAGGTCATCAAAGGTCAACTAATCAGTCCAAAGTTTGGTGTCAATCAACTCTGCTACATTAGTGTAGCTACATTTTTTCAGACTTTTTTAATCAACACCAAATGTGTTTAACTTTGTAAATGTGTGATGCTGGTTGACCTTAAAGCTGTGATTTGTTGTGGATTTTCCTGGCAGGTTTTCAGTTGGACCAATCAACGAACAGGAGAAGTTATGAACGCCGACGGGTTTCTGCCTGTTTAGGTTTGTAGCTTCAGCAGCAGGAAGTCATCTGGAAGCTTGATGCATGCAGGATTCAACAATCTGTCATTTGAAATTTGCGCCTGATTTTATAATTATGAAATTGATCCATGATTTTCTAAGTTGGTTACAAGAGAAAACAGAAAAACAGTTTCGTCCGCTGCAGTCGATAATATTTCCAGACACAGACTGATCCTCCTCAATCAAGACATAAAAATAATAACTAATAAATGAATAAACTCATAAAATTAAAAATAATTTACCTGGAAGTGACTCTGATTTAGTTATGTGTGAGTTATTATATTAAATCAATGTTGGAGACAAAATTCAATACTGGGATTTTTATGTGGGAGAAATTCTTTACTAAACCAAAAGCTTTCATAAGATTTCTTATTTACAATATTTAAGCCAAATGAAGAGGTTTCTGTTTTATTTATGTCTCATTTGGTGGAATTTAATAATGTTAAAAAACTCCTTCATTAACTAATTTGGAATTAAATCCACATTTAGTGACAGCAGGAAACAATCTGTGAAGCATTTCTGTATAAATTTAACAAAACTTTAAAACGATGACAGTTACAGATGATTATTTTCTTTCATTTGAATCAGAAATGAAACTCTAGTCTTTGTTAACATGAAGAGAAAATTCACCCAAGATTTAAGACTGAAAACTAACTTATCGTGTTGGCGCCCCCACCTGGTGCCAGATCATAACTGCATGATTTACATTTGTAAAGCTGACAGATGGATGAAGGTCACTCATCTTTTATTTTAGAGAAGCTTCAGTGTAAAACAGAGTTTTTCCAGATGACCCTCACATTCATCATTTATTTATATTAAATTCAGATTTACTTCACATTTCAGGTGAGGAAAGGAAACAAAAATAAATTAACCGACATCCGATATCAACACATAAATGACTTTTTATTTAAAATATGATGAAGTTTAATGAACAAAGAGGAATAAATTCAGGATTTTATCTGCAGAAGGAGGAATAAGTTCCTCCAAAGATCAGGAATGAATAATAAATCTGCTGCAGTGAATAAAGATGTTCCTGAGATGAGACGATCAGGTGTCCGCCTCGGCTCTCCAGGACCAGCAGGAGGGCCAGGTTTTCCAGGATCTGCAGCTGAAGGTCAGAGGTCAGGATGCGTCTGATCTGATGTCAGAGGAGGAGTCCTGCTCCCCTTCTGGGAATGATCCAAACCAACCAGGATCTGAACCATGAGGTATGTAAGAAAATCAGAGGAAATGAAAGAGGGAGTCGTTTCTGCAAAGGCCTCAGTTTGGATTTTATTATGATTATAGAAGAAGAAACTGAAAATAAATGAAAGGAGAAATTCTTTATTTAACTGATACAAGCAGAAACACAGTGAAACATTAATGATGAACAATGACATTTTTGTATATTTTATTATAATAAGGAACTTTTCCAGCAGTGTTGCCCAAAAGGGGGGCCAGCGGGGGCCGGGACCCCTCTCAAAAATGACCCCAGAGAATCATGTTCAGGTCAAAAGGTCATCTGCTTCTATCAAGACATAAATATAAAACTTATTAATACATTAATATGTATTAAAATTATATTATTGATATTTGTAGAAGTTAAGAACCATTGCCACCTGCTGGAATATGGGAATATTTAAGAAAAATACATATAGCTGCCTATTTTAATAGTTCAAAACACCAAATGTAGTGTAATATGAATGAACACACAGAGCGTAAACATCTTAGCAGAAGCTAACAGCTGCAGTCTTTATCTGATTCAGCCAATCAGCACCAAGCAAAATGAAAGTCACTCCTGGATTGGCTGCTTTCCAGCCAGTAGCAGCTTCTTGTGACGCGTTTTATTTACAATGTTTTACTTTATTTCATACTGAAAATGTTTTTTAATTCATTATTTTCAAATACAACCATAAAAAGAAATTATTCCTGCTTTATGTAACATAAAATATGAAAGATGAATAATTACAAGCTGAAAATAAAAAGGCTGAATATGGAACAAACATCTGATCTTGTTTTTCTCATAACCAGTACAACGTTGGAGCCACATTTAGTTTTGTCGACTAAATCTTTAAGAAATGATGTGTTTTAGATTTTGACCTTGAATCTGTGTCACAGATAACATGATGGTAATCATCTGTTAGCTGTTTGTTAATTTTGTTTTATCTCCAACAACCGACTGAATGAACAAGGTGGGAGTCTGAACTGTTTCCCAGAATGCTTAGCGTCAGCGTTACTCTGACCTACCTCTGGTGTGTTTTCAGGGCAAATATTCATTTAATAACTGTCAGTTTCAACTGTTAAACTCAATGCCACGTCTCATCTCTTCTGCTCTGATCCAGATTGATGTTCTGCAGCAGAACTCATTATGTTGTTAAATGAAAGTTATTGTTAGATTGTTGGTTTTGTTCAGACTCGTTCTTCTAACGTCAGCAGTGAGTGGGAATAATACAGAAATGTGTTTGTTCAAAAACTCAATAATGTGAAATAATTATTTGGTTATTAAGCCAATTTTAAAACAATGTTTAGACGACGTGTCCCCTGCTGTTAAACAAATAAACTTTCATTTCTCAGTTCAAAACAAAACTATTTTCTTGTTGACTTTACTTGTATTATATTTTCAAAGTTAAATAACTGTTTTACAGTGCACCCTTTGTTTTCACTTGGGGAAGTGTTGTGTCCTAATCAAAGGGTGAGAACTCCTGCTGTTCTTGGAGATCTGACATGTTGATTTTGGCTCTGAGGATTCGTCCGTTTGCTTTTCCTGGATGGTTGACCGAAAATGCTCTCCGTGTTTTCTTCTTGTTCTGGTAACTGAAATAAATCCTGACCTGCTGCAGACCGTCTCCTCTTACTGGAGGAGTCCAAACCCCCCGAACCCCCCCAGCCCCTCATCCAGCCTGCAGCAGCTGCAAACATCTGGGTCTGAATATTCTCCCGCTGCCGTCATTTAACGATCAGAACCGTAACAAAGTCATCTCATTGTCCTCGGCTGTCAGCTGCTGCATCTCTGCAGAATAACGGCTGTTTGTGTTGAGATGGCGCCAGTGTGCAGGAACCGAACCGGACCGAGCCGGGCCCAGCTGAACCGGGCCGAGCCCAGATGAACAGGCTGAACCAGACCCAGCTGAACCAGGCTGAGCCGGGCCCAACCGAACCGGGCCGGGCCCAGCCGAACCAGGCTGAGCCGGGCCGAACCGGGCCGAACCGGGCCGGGCTGAACGCCAGCTGCAGAACCGGTCCGGTTAAACCGGCTCTCCTTGCCTGGGAGGGAAAACAGAACTCAGGCAGCAAACAGCAGAGTTCTATCAAAACCTTCTTTATTTTCTTCCACATTCATATAAAAATTTGAGCCGTTAGAAATGTAAAAAAATAAATAAATCAGCATAAATATTACAGTGAAGCAGAGGAAAACGAAGGCGTTTACATGGTGACAGTGCTTTGTTCCAAACAGACTTGCTGCTATAGTGCTGTACATAAAACTCTTTCTGTTCAGGTCCACAGATTCTCTCCGTCTCCGGCTGTTAATCATCTCCTCCCAGCGCTCCGCCGCCTCCCCAGTCAGTCCCAGTCCATCCCAGTCCCCTCTCAGACTGGGGGCTCAGTGAAATATCCGGCCCTCGGCGTTCCTGGGGCCCCTGTGCTTCAGTCCTCGGAGGCCCTGTCCTCCAGCCTCCTCTGCTTGTTGAGACACTCCATCTTACGGCTCTTGTCTTTGTTTATCCTTGAGGAAGGCAGAGAGAGAGCAGCGTCAGGACAGAGGCTAATGGGGACCATCTGTGGAGCCCATCACGTGCTCCAGTGTCAGGGGGCTTGTTGAGCTGAGGAGGTTTTATGGTTTTTGGTTTTTTTGTTTTCATTTTGCAGGATAGACCTGGAAGCTGCGCCACAGAATCGGCTGCGACTTCGAGCCAAATCAACATTTTTAACTGGAGCAGTAAAATCTGATCCCCCTGCAGCTGGAGCAGGACCCAGACACTAAAACCTCAGAGGCTTCTGTGCAGATTAAACTGGAATTTAAGCAGAAAAGCTGTTTTGTTTTTAACTCACCTTTCCCAGCAGCTGAGGATTTGTAAGCCAAGTTTCCTCTTTGGGTTTATGCACAGCGTTTCTGTGGAGTTATCCAGCTTGATCCGAGTTAGACTGAAACATCCAAAATCAAAACATCAGAATCGACAAAACAGCTGAAATCAGGAATGCAGAGAAAGCCATAAACTACTCACGTCAGCTCAACCCGATCACAGCCGACCCACACTTCTGTCACCTGGAAATCCGTGAAGTTGGACCTCTGGATTTTGCTGAAGGAGGGACACTTGCAGCGGATTCCTACGACGTGTGTAGCTGGAGGTGAAAGGTCAAATATCAACATGGCTTCAAAACTGGTCAAGAATGGAGCATATCAGTAGAAGCTGCATTTGTTTTTGGAAATCCTGCAGAAACTCACCTTGATAGAACTCCATGCAAACTGCAGCCACAAAAACCAGCAGCAGGGCGCCGTTCCTCTGGGACAGACCCATCTTTGTTTTCTTGCTGAGAGAAAAGTCCTGAGAAAAATCCCTCAGAGGAGAAAGTTGGAGGCTGATGAGAATCCAGCTGAAGAGAGCAGAGGACTGGATGTGTGCTGAAGGGCTGCGGGGCTTTTATACGGCGGGTCGAGTGGGTTTTCCCTCCACATGCTGCTTCCCGTAAGGCCCGACCCCAAAACTGCTCTGGAATTTCCACTTTCACAGCGGAGACGCTGTGCAGTGAGCTCAGCGCTCAGCAATGGAGATAAAACTCATTATCACCACCAGAACCCGACCCGCAGAGCGGGTATAAAACCCAAACACGGTGATCACAAACGGAGATACTGAATATTTCTGACAAGCTCTGCTTAGTCACTTCCTGTCAAAGTGAATCTTAAATAAACTACGATGATGGAAGTAAAGGAGCAGAACTTTCTCCTGTAAACATTTAGTCTGAGTTCATTAAGTCAATCAGAACTGACGAAAGATTTATAACAATAAAGAAATAAATCAAAACAAACATCAGTATCCAGACAAATAAAGGTAAGTTCATATAAATGGACATAAAACATTGAGTGTCTGAATATTAATTTCCTATTTAGAGTAAAAGGAAAAGGGCTCAACATTTATAACGATTTAAAATCTGAAAAGTGTGGCGTGCATCTTCTGGGTTTGTCTTCATCTCTGCAGGATCCAGAATCAAACCCGACGGAGAGCATCTGTGGACATTTTGCATTCTGGTCTAGACTTTGACTATGCCATTGTACCATAGGAATACTATCTGATTTAAATCGTTACATTGAGTCTGCCTGTAGTTAAAATGACATTCCCATGTCATGACACTTCCACCACCGTGTTTTAATGTCAACATGATGTGTTCTAACTTTATCCTGTGTCTTATTTGTCTTTATTTGAACTCATCTGAAGTGAATTTTCTGACTACAAATTTGAGTTTTCAGATTTTATTTTAAACTTTCTATAAATTTGTGAAAATTCCCTTAAAATCAGAAATGTGAAATATTTTCTCTCTGATGCAAATGAAGTGTTAACGGCAGCAAACCTTAACAGCAGCAGTGATGCACAAACAACCCGACCTCACTGTCAACAAAATAAAAATAGTTCAGAGCCGAGAAGGAATGTTCAGATTGGGATGTAATTCGGTCCAGATGCAGATCGGCGCTGGTTCTGTTCCACATCTGATTTACAAGGAGCAGCGGCTCATAAAACTGGACCGAATTAGACAACATGTGGAGCAAATCTAAACATTGTGCTGCTCAATAAAAAACAGTTATGAAGCAGCAATTAAACATTCCCTGAAACATCGTTCATGACGTGTGGAGGAACAGGTCTGAGCAAAGTTCTGCTGCGTCTCCTGAACTTCGCTCTACTGAACAGAACCAATCAGAACCAGAACCGATCCGACGAACGGATTGACCTCCAAACCTGAACGGAAAACCGCAGCATTCCTGGACGGCCGTTCTGCTTGGTAACACTTAGTGACTTACTGGCAGCCGCAGAGTGTGACGCTGCAGTGACGAGGGAGTGTGTGTGTGTGTGTGT
>NW_006800056.1:25628-35795 GCF_000485575.1 Poecilia formosa | reverse complement strand
ACACAAACACACGCACACATACACACACACACAAACACCCACACACACACACACAAACACACACAAACACACACACACACTCTCTCTCTCTTTCTCTAGCTGGACATGATTCAGATCAAAGTTCAGCTTTTTCCTTCTCAAAAATGAGGTTCTGTGGAGAACCCTGAGCAGTCAGCGTCTTATTTCCATCAGATCCGTCTGGAAATCCAGGGAGAAAACAAATGCAGCCCTGCTCACCATTACTGGCACCTCTTCATGTTCTGCATAACTGAGTGAACCCAGAGCCAGGTTTCCTCACACATTTGGCTCTAGAACTGCTTGGTAATCTTCTGATTTCATGATGCCTGTGATACGGTCAAGACCTCCAGCACCAGATGCTGCAAAGCAGCCCACAGCATTATGCATCCTCCACCATGCTTGACTGTTGGTGTGCTGTTCTTTTCCTTCCAGGCTTCATTGCTCCGTCTGTAAACATTCTGTTCATCTGTTTGTTAAACGTTAAAACGTCTCCAGGAGGCTTGAGGTTTGTCCAGGTTCTCTTTCGTGAAGATCAATCAATCTTTTTATGTGTTTTCTTGAGCAATGGGGTCTTATTGGCCTCCGCCCATAAAGCCCCTCTTTGTTTAGTGCGGTTTGTGGTACTTGGTGAAACTGTCACACCATCTCTGCTCCAGGTTGGTCTCCAGGTCTTTAGATGTTTGATGTGGTGTTTTTTCCACCATTTGAACCAACCATCAAACACTTCTGTCATCAGTCATCAGTATTCCTCTTCCCCCCGTCCAGGGAGTCCTTAATAACTCCTTAACTCCTTAATAACTCCTTAACTCCTTAATAACTCCTTAATAACTCCTTAATAACTCCTAATAACTTCTTAATAACGTTGTGCACCGTTGGAACAGGGACACTGAGGTCTAGAGGCCTTTGGAGGTTTTGTCCTCAGAAAGCTCCTTCGTCTTTGTCACACATGAAGAGGGAATAACAGGTGGCTTTTTAAAACACCAACATGATCATTCATTGGTTAGTTCATGTCACATGGGTGGAGGCAGGTCATCACAGGTGATCCTGTTGCAAATCCTTACTTGTGATTTGCAGTAGGTGAGCTGAACTGGGTTTCCACACTGACTTGCAGCAAACGGTGCATTGGCACATTAAACGTGACATGTTTCTGTTTTCTTCATAACATAGAAAACATGTTATGAGGAACAGAACAGGTTCTTCATCATTTGCTGCTTTGTATCAAACTAAAGCTCTGCAGTGAAATGCTGCTTAACTTGATGAATTTCCTTCAGTAGATATTCCATAATATGTGCTTAAACTTCATGGGTGCCAGTAAAGGAAAGCAGGACTGTGAAGGTAAACAGTTTAATGTCTTTTTTACACCTTCATTTCCACCAAGCAGTTAGTTAATTTGTTTTCCTTCAATTAAACGGCCCTCATGCTTCCTGAGTAATTTCCTGTGTTGTGGCTCAAGAGGTATGTGGAATGTGATCCTCTTCCTATCAGCTGTGATTCATTCTTCTTCTGACCCGATTCCAACATATTGAGAAGAAATCAGTGAATAAGAGCGAAGGCAGCTCTGGGGAAACGGGAGGAGGCCTGGGAAGAGATGAGCAACAAACAAGACGTTTCATTTCAACACCAACTGTAAAAACAGCATTTCAGCAAAGAAATGAAAGTCGGTTCCAGCCTCCGTTAATCATGTTAAAACCACGTTAAAACCACGTTAAAACCATGTTAAAACCACGTTAAAACCACGTTAAAACCATGTTAAAACCATGTTAAAACCACGTTAAAACCACGTTAAAACCATGTTAACATGGTCGCTGCATTTCATCCCTGAAAAGCAGGATCGTTATGAGTCGACGGATCTCCATCTGGCTGCTGGAAAACAAAAGTTTCTGATTCATCCTACGAGGAAAAAAACACTCTGAGTTGTTTTATGTGAATGTCTGAAAGCCACAGGAACCACGCTGGATTGAACACAAACAGTCCAGTTCAAGTTCTGATCAGGACCAGACTGACCCATTTCTGGACATCGTGTTGCATTCAATGTCCCTCAGAAGTTTGAAACATGAACTTTTAATCCATTTTGTCCCAAATCTTTAGTTTTTTTCTGTGAACTTTAAAAACAAACACAGGTTGTCAACAGATGGACCTGCAGAACCTCTGGACCTGAAACGACCTGCAGAACCTCTGGACCTGAAACGACCTGCAGAACCTCTGGACCTGAAACGACCGGCAGAACCTCTGGACCTGAAACGACCGGCAGCATTTCACCAGACAGAACTCAGAGTTACGACAGAAATCATGCAGCTTCACAGACGACATGCAGAAAGTGTCTCTTCTAGAAGAGACTTCTGCATTTAGATGTCATAATACTTTCCTGTAACTTTTTAGGACTTTTCTTGAAAGTTTTCCAACCAGCAGGTTGTTTGTCTGAGTTGTTAACTTTCCAGATCTCTGAGTATTTTATGAAATGTCTGGAACTTACAGAGGAGGATGCTGGACCTGCTGGTTACTTTTCACAACACATGCAGATTACTTTCTTAGTATTATTTTTATTTAAGAAATGATCAGATATGTCTCTGATTTTGACAGGTCATTTTTCCAAACTTACTGGTTACTTTCTGAAACCTTCACCAGGATTTTTACACATTTTCATGTCCAACTTTCAGAGATTTCTAGATGCAAATCAGCCACAACATCTGCTTGAGCATGATTAAATGGGCACAACTTTTCCAGATTGTTTTCTTTTCCAGGACCGACTCTCCCAGACAGAATTCGGTGGTACCGGTTAGGAGAAGTTCTTATTAAAAACACCTGGAAACCCACTGAGAAACGCTGATCAGCTGCAGCAACAGGAGGAATCAGATCCACCAATCAGGATGATGGATCTGATTTCCAGAGAAAGTTCACTGGTTCCCATGACGACGCAGTTTTATCAGAGCTGAGAGAAGAAGGAAAAGCTGATTCTGATTTGAAGCTCTGCTGCAAAAACTCAGCGAAAGTCAAACCTGGTTCTCATTTGAGACGAAACGTTTCTGTTGGCTCCTTTTTGGTCCAGAGAGAATTTTCTGGATGGTTGCCTTCATTTTTTCAAGCTTATTGGCCTGATTTAGCAGAGAGATTTCTGGACTGAAGTTTGTGTTCTTCCTTCAAGACCATTTTAGGTCATTTGTGAAAAAGGAACGTTCTGCACAATAAATCAGTAAAAATCACAGAGTGTTCGCTTTTAAAAGTTAATAAGATTACAGACAGAGAGCCGCTGCAGAGCAGAATCAATCTGTTACTCCTTTATTAGTCACATAAAACTGAAATGTGAAGCTATGCGACTGCTGGCCTGAAAAACTCAACGCTGCAGCAACAGCCTGCAAATAAAACTGTTAGCAGAAGAAAGGCAGCGTGTAAATTCAACCCTCCGTTTCTCGCCACTCAAAAGGTGCAACAATAGAGAAAGTGATTAAAGGCGCAGCGCAGCAGGAGCAGCTGATGAAGAGGTGATGTGACGCTGCAGACCCACAGGCTGCCGTCCATGTTTCCCTCTTTCCTCTGGCTTCCTGTCTGCGGCGCTTCTGCAGCGATGACGATCCGTCTAAAAGTTTCAGATGGAAAGCTGCTGCAGTTGGAGCGATAAACGTTATGAACCAGTTGTTTCCTGTCCTCAGACGACTCAAGCCCTCAAACCAGAAATATGGGTTGATGGTAAATCCGCTCAAAGAGGCGATGTTGCGTTTTGACATGTTCACCGTTTTCCCACAGAACCGAGTCCGTCACCTGCAGGAAGCCTGTTGACGTGGTTCTTTAAAGCACCTCATTACTGCAGCTGGAACTGAAGACTGAGCAGCGAGTTTTACTTCTGATGAGGAGGAGAAACAGAAGGAGCCGCTTTGTTCACAACTGATTTTTAGAAATGGCTTTGAATGCATAAAGTAATCTTAATAATTATTCATTGTGACATAAATCACCACAGCATTTAGTGTGAATTCACTGCAGCTGTAGATCTGAACAGAACCTCATGTTTAAATGTAAATCTGATCCAATAAGCTGCATTTGTTCACAATAATATTCCAAGATGACGAGTTTTATTTTTGCATTGGTCAAACCGAAACGTTGACCTTCTTGTCTTTAAGTTGTTCATCTGCTCCACATTTCTGGATTAAAAATCATTTTTAAGAAATGAGAAGCTTTTGAGAAATGTTGAGTTTATATGAACTGTAAACCGTGAACATTAAAAATATTTCATCCTGATATTCATATTCACTGAGTTTCTGTTTATCTTCAGTCTCTTCCAACAGAAGACTGGAAAACCTGATGATCCGTTCAGGCAGTCGACCCGGTCCGCTGTGGGACTGATCTGAATCTTCCGGATCCGTCCCAGCACCGTGAAGTTTCCTCTGACCTCTTGACCCCGTGCTCCACAGCTTTTCTTCCAGCCTGTTGTTTCCATCTTGTTCTTCACGCCTTCTTTGATTTGTTTTGGTTGCAGAAATCATGGCCGACTCTCTGCTAGCTGCCAAATTCCTGAACAAGGTGAATCATGTCCCAACGTCGTTTAGCCAGCAGCTCATTCTGACGATTAGCTGAACATGTGGCTTCAGCAGCAGCTTTCTAACGAGCGCGCCTTCATCTTTTTGTTGCCAAAAGTGTCAGAGGAATTACTAACATCGATGTTCTGACAAGAGTTTTATGGCCCAATCAAAGTTCACCTCCACCCAGACAAATGCCTTTTGTTTTTCTGCTTTGGTCTGTTTCACATTATCAAACACATGCAAAGAAAACCAGAGTAAACAGAAAAAACTGAAGATTTCATTCAGTGAGGGACAGAAAATCCATCAGAACCAACCTGGAAATGTAACGGCTAACGAGTCTTTAACTCGGAGGAGCTTTGACTGAATTTTTTGAGGAATTCTTTAAATTCACACATTGGAGGGTTTTCCAGCATAAACAGCCACTTTAAGATGATATGACAGCATTTCAGCTTGACTAAAGTCCAGACTTTGACTAGGCCACTCCTAAACTTTGATTTTTTTATTTGTTTGAGTCATTTAGACATGAACTAGCAGGAGCCACTGACCTGCAGAGCCCCAGGAGCTTTGGTCATTCTGGTTCTGGATTTGGTCCTTCAGACCATCACACCTCCTCCACCGTGCTTTACTGCAACTATGATGTTCTGTGCTGGGAAAACTCCATTTTAATTTAATTTCATGATTTGCACCCCAGAAGGAGTGTGGTTCTTTTGGGGAGGTGATGCGGACCGAATCAGAACTCTGGTCCGTCTTCAACCCTGAACCTCAGTCGGTTGAACTGTGGTCATAACTCCAGAGGCCCACTGGAAGTTTCCTCTGCCTCCATCGACGCATCACAACACGATGAATGATGTTGGGGCGCTCTGATTGGCTGTGCAGAACCTCAGCAGTCATGCTGCTTGAACCTGAACCGTTCAGGGTTTTGTGTTGTGAAATGAAATCTTCTCAGTCAGCGTACTGCGGCTGTTTGCGGCTCCTCCTCTGTGATCCAGTGCGTGCCTCGACTGGCGGTGTGTTGGATCCGCTCGGCTCTCGTTACCTGCTGCTTTCTTTAGCTGCGTTTGATATGTGAAGGCGTGCAGCTCACACGTCTTCAGATTACCACAGTCTAACTTGATTACAGCGAGTCTGTTTTATTTCTGTCCTCAGGCTCTCTGCACAGCGCCACGCTGTTCACACAGACTTACTCCTTTTTTAATTTAATGAGGTTTGGAGAATAGATGATATCTGCAACTCGCTGTGGATTCAATTTAAAAGAAATCCAATGTTGTCAACTTTAACTCTGCTGAAGCAGCACTTTACTCTTGCAGTAAGTGTTGCACAGCCTAATAAGTTTCAGCCCATGAGTCCTTTCTTATCGCCGTGGCATTAACTTACTAATGATACAGCAGTCCAATGAATCTCTGGACTGTTATTGCATGTCCTCTGAGCTGCACAGCGCTGCAGCTCTGGTTCGGACTCTCTCTCTCTCTCTCTCTGCTCACTTCCATATGCAGAGTTGCACAATGTGTGTGAGCCGACTGAGGGTCAGCCAGATTAAGAGCTTGTTCTGTGGAAACGTCTCCAGGGAGACTTTCTCTCTCTTGCCACATGTTTGTTGGAAAAACTCAGGAGATTCGTGCCAAGACCCGACTCAAGATGTTTTTTCTCATAGTCACAGGACTTCAGGGAAAAAGAAACTAAAAGTGGAGGGTTGAATAGAAAACCTGAGAGCTCAGCAGGGACTGAAGAGTTTTGCAGAAAGAAGCTGGAGTCATTTCAGATTTTTCAGATTTTTTTACATGAAGTCATTGAATGTCATGGAAACTTGTGCTCATACATGATGACGAGGGTTTGTGGTTGTTTAGTGCAGCTGCATAACCTTCAACAAACTGCTTTTAAATATCTGCAATAAACCTTTTGCACATGAAGCTTTTAGGACGTCACTCTAATTAAAGCTGCGTTGATTCAGGACCTTCAGTTTCTGTCGCCATCATGATGAACAGCAAAACTCACATGTTTACATTTCAAACTGATGTTATGGATAATTATCCAGATTATTGATGGAGAGATAAAACACATGGTGCATTTTTCTTTAATTTCAGCCAAGTTGGAAATCATAAATTCAGAAGGTTTCACTGAAGACGTTTCTTGTGAGGATGAACATGTCCAAGCCTGCGATCTGTTTGCAATTAAATCTGCTGATTTCTACACTTTTCAGTCCTCAGCAGGTTTTATTAACACCTCCTTCTTCTTCTCAGGGCCCAGAAATGTTCTGGAAAACAAAAATAAAGAAAAGTCCAGCTGAAAGTCTGACAGTTGAGCACAAAATGAGTTTTAAAATCAGCATCTGTTTCACGTTACAGTGGAGGTTTATGGAACATAATAAAAACGCTTCATAACTGGCTGGTTTAATAGTTTAAACACAGAATATGCATTAATAATAGTGATGGAACTCAATTAATCAAGTTAACTCCAGAATGAATCACATTTAAATCAAAACTATATATCAACAAAATAAGCTCATTTTGAATTCATAAACACTTTTCTACTAAATTATTGAATAAATAGACACAACAGCAAATTTATGTATAGTTTTTATCTTATCAAAGTTATTCTATCCATTCAGCGTTCCAGAGGAACTCCTGATCCTTCAAGGAGCGTCAACATGGACTGTGGACGCTAACATTAGCATAAGCTGCTACATGTTTAGCATTGAGATGCTATTTTAGGCTGAATATGCTAACTCCTTTTACAAAACACAAGTCTTTTCTGGGACTTGTGTCCCAGAAAACCAGATCATTTAGAAGCAGGAATGAACTGGGACCAGAGGAGCAGCTCTGTTGTCCATCACTGATGTTAGCGGATGTCGCTCGTGCGTCAGATTTACAGGAGTACTAGAAACATGTCCTGGTGGAACCTTTGTATGCACAAAATAAATGCAATTAACTGCAAAAAATCAGTTTACTTCCAATGATGATAAATCTCTTCAATACTTTAATTTGGTGTCCTGATTTTCAGATGATTTTGTGTTGCTGCCCGTTTTCACTGATTGTGGTTCCGATCCTTGTTTGGGCCTTAAGGCTTATGCAATATGAGATATTACATCTCCTAATTAAATCTGAAGAATTGTGACATCCTGATGGTTGATAATGTTTATGACTCATATTTTCTTACATCAGAGTACAAACCGATTCCAGAAAATGTCTCCAAATCACCAGAGGCCAAACCGTATGCAAAGTGTAACCCGCAATTAGTCAATACTTTTATTTTTGCGGGCTCACTTCCTGTTTTGCCCCAAATTTGCCAACTTATTTAAAGCCCCGCCTCCAGCGCAGTTGAACTTCATCACCTGTGATTGTGGCTGTTTGGCATCTTCCTTACAATTCATCAAAATCTTTGCATCCACTGATTTGATCCTTTGGTGAGTTTGTTTGTGTGATGGCACTATTGCTTTAGCATGGAGTTTCTGCTGGATTGCTCATTGGAGCTTGTTTCATTAGATCTGTTGTTACCTGGGCCGGATTGAAACAGCTGATCACAGTTAGTACACCCCTCTCTGCCCAAAGGTAACATGATCGCTGGTTTTGTCCAAGCTCTGGCACTTTTGTAATGAAATTGATTAAAATAGGATGTAGCTACATTTAAGTTGATATTGCGCAATATATTTATTTATTGATTTATTTTTTCCTTTTCCTCACACTGCTTGAGTATTTGAGTTAATTTATTTTCTTTTTCTTGATTGATATTTTGAAAGTGAACTTTGATTTTAACTTTAAATTGATTAGTTTGAAATATGATTGACATTCTTTTTGTTTAAATTATGGTTAATTTAACCTGATTGAAATGTTTAGTTTAATTATTAGACATTTAATAATTGTATTTGAATTTGATATTTATTAAATTTGTATGTTTGCACATAATTGGCTTTGATAAAACACTTAATGGGTTCTCTGGCCTTTTTAATCCTGATGGATCAGATCCTCATCTGAATCCAAGGATGGCGAGCTAGAAAAAAGGACAAGAACTCTATGATCGTGGAATTGGTTTATTTTGAGTTAATTTGTCTCTCATTGTGGATTTGTAATTGTTTTTTTTGTTTTTTTCCAAATCACTAATATATACACCAAAACTAAAACCATTGCTTCATGTCCTCATTCACACCTCAGGCTCCTTAAAGAACCATCTTCTGATGCTGCTCTTGTAGCCGCAGTTAGCTGCAAAGCCCATAACTGTTACAAAAGCATCCAAACGGGGGAGAAACCTGATCAGGAACACGCGTAAAAAAAACAAAGTATAAATGTTGAGCAGGCAAAATGAGCAGAAGTTTTGGGCAGGACAAACTCTGCATCTCATCCCAGAGTGAAATCACTTCCAGCCATGTGGCAACAGACTGACCTCTTCTTGACCTTTTCCATTCAACGTAAACTATGAAGTTCTATAAATCACACTTTAGCATTTTTACTTGAGATTAAAATCCCAAAATTTTTCACCAACAGGAAGCTGATCAAATGTTTTCTTATTGTTATCAACCTTCTTTAGTTAATGAAGATATTATTTATTGGTTATTATGTTGACAAGAGAAGCAAATACACTGTTATCAACAAACATCTTTCATTTTCTCCTCATAAGAGAAAATTCATAAAGTATCAAACATCAGCTGAAAGGAGCAATAAATCACTTTTACATCTCCTGTCTGGTTAAAGAGTATTTACAGTAAAACATGGTTATGTTTCACATTTCCAGTCACCACAGCATGACTCTGCACATTTTTACTCATTCCTAATTGTGGAACAGAAACTGGCAGAGTTTCTAAAGTCCAAACAGAAACGTTCAGTGGTCAGAACCAGAGAACGTGTCGCTTGAGGCCGACCTGCCGACGGCTCAGAACAGGAGCAGAAACCCCGCTGCCAACCTCTAAATATTGAAATGCAGATTGTTTGGGGCCCCTGCGGCTGCTGCGGGACCCCTGCAGAGCCACTTAGTCGCCTCTCCAACTGTTTGCTCTCTCTCCTTGATCTTCTCTTTTCATCTTTTGTTTCAAGCTTCAAAGGGAATCCGTTTCACACGCAGAGAGTTTCTGTTCCCGGTTTCTCTGACTGCATCGCGCTCCGGGGGGCTCCGAGGCGCTCCGGGCTCTCTGAGGGCCCCCAAGGGGCCCCGGCTCACACCAGGCCCTCAAACTGGGACTGGGTCGTCAGCATGTCCAGCAGGTTCTGTTTAACCGTCGGGTCGCAGCCCGACGGCCCCGTCAGGGTGAAGGACACGTCTGAGGGGTCGACAGGAAGCCAGGGGGCGTTCAGGAACAGGGAGGCGGCCAGGGACGGGGCCACAGGGCCGCTGCGGGCCCTCCAGGGCCGGTGGCCCCTCAGGGGCCCGTGCAGCGGGTAGCAGGCCGGCTGGGACAGCTCCTTGATGGAGTCCAGGTACTCGTCCTGGGTGTGGTCTCGGTGGGGGGCGTGGGCCTCCTGCAGCTCGCTGATGGTGGGCAGCCGGTCCACAGAGGAGAGCAGACATCTGGGCTTCATCCTGAGGGACACAGGGATTCACTCTGGATTCATGTGTTCATGTTACGGAGACACACAGGGATTCACTCTGGATTCATGTGTTCATGTTACGGAGACACACAGGGATTCACTCTGGATTCATGTTAATTTATTTA
>NW_006800056.1:0-24128 GCF_000485575.1 Poecilia formosa | reverse complement strand
GGGT
Source organism: Poecilia formosa (assembly GCF_000485575.1). Lineage (NCBI taxonomy): Eukaryota > Metazoa > Chordata > Actinopteri > Cyprinodontiformes > Poeciliidae > Poecilia > Poecilia formosa. The sequence goes on along the minus strand of NW_006800056.1, from coordinate 24,124 downwards.
TTCACTCTGGATTCATGTGTTCATGTTATGGAGACACACAGGGTTTCACTCTGGATTCATGTGTTCATGTTATGGAGACACACAGGGTTTCACTCTGGATTCATGTGTTCATAAAGGTTTTACAAATTCAACACCATGAATTTATCTGGTTCCTTTCAGGCCGACAGAGACTGGAATTGCTAACGCTCATTGATGTTTCCAGAGATTAGTTTCTACTCAGATCTGGACTTTGACTAGACCATCCCCTGTCATGCTGTAGATCTGCGGCTGGGTTTGGATCTGTGTTCACATTAGTCCCTTAAAGTTGCAGTTTGTAACTTTTATTTTAAAAAATAAAATAAACTGTCAGTCTGTGATCTCTTCTCTCCCATTTCTCCCAGTACTAATTAGAATCAACCAATCAGAGCCAGGAGGCGGGTCTTACTGCTGTCAATCACCACAACATGGTGACGGTTTTAACAAACCTGTAAACATAAAAGTTACGTTCTGCAGCTTTAAAGACTGAGTTTACGTCTAATTATTTTGTTTTTGCTGTCAGATGTTAATTTATTTAAACTTCGTTCTCTCAGCAGCCGAATTCGACAAATCCAACTAAAATCTGAGCATCTGGAGCTGCTGTGTGAACCGGATCATAGACTTGAACTTTGAACCTATTTTAGTATAATTTAGCTGTGATGTAATTAGATCCACTTGAGCCTTAAAGGTTGAAACGGATTGTTCAGTCTGAGTGCGATGAGTTTTTTATTAATGCTTTAAAATAAAAACAATGGTTGCTTTTTCATCATCACAGTTTATCAGAGTAAAATCCCAGCCTCTTCGTCTAACATGACATCAGCTTCATGAATTTAATTTCAACATCTGTTGGTTTTCATCCTGCAATGTTTCAGAATCTCTTTATCTTCACACTAAAAAAACACATTACATTATGGTATGTTCATATGAAGATATTATCTATTCATCATTATTTATATTGCCTGTTGGTTGCTAATATGTCAGTTTATTCAATAATTTAGAAGCAAAATTTGTTTTTTAACTGAAAATGTTGTTTATTTTATCCATAGTTTGATTAAAATATAATTAAAATTTTAATCAAGTCCAATTATTTTTCATTTTTAAAACTAGAGAAGATCATCTTGATGCATAATTATTAAAAATTAAAACTAATTGTAGAGTTTAAGTATAACAGTTTCAGCTTTAATCAGAGTTTACACATTTCATCATGTCCTATATGCTGAATTTAAAGCTCAAATATGTGAGCTTCCCCCTCCGGAGGGAAAACGCTTCCCCCTGCGGGGGGAAACGCTTCCCCCTCCGGGGGGGAAACGCTTCCCCGTCCGGGGGGGAAACGCTTCCCCGTCCGGGGGGGAAACGCTTCCCCCTCCGGGGGGGAAACGCTTCCCCCTCCGGGGGGAAAATGCTTCCCCGTCCGGGGGGAAACGCTTCCCCCTGCGGGGGGAAAATGCTTCCCCGTCCGGGGGGAACGCTTTCAGCAGGAAGGAAGAGTAGAAAGAGTCGCTCACCTGGGTTTCTTTAAATCCGTCCAGAAGCAGCTCTACCTGTCCACACTCACTGCACAGTGCTGGGCCTCACTGCAGGTCTGAGCCCGACCAGAGCCCGACCAAACCTGACCAGAACACGCTGCGATGACAGCCTGGTGTGATTCTAAAAGAGTTGCCAAAGGATAAGCCTGGAGGGGGAAAGCTTTTAGCCTGAGAGGGCCAATTATAGCCACACACACACACACCTACACACACACTACCCATTCAGGGTCAGTAGATCTGTGTTGGTCAACAGGAGTAAATAAGGTGATCAGTGTGTGTGTGTGTGTTGTTCCAGCAGGGTTGGGTAACAGCGTTAGAGGATTATCTGAGCTGCAGACTCGCTCCTGATCAGCTTAGAGGGAAAAACTTTCCTCAGGTTTGATTTCCAGGAGAAACTTATGAAACACCAGAATGTCCTGAAGGAACCTTTGATTTAAGAACTGACTAAAGTGTTTACTCTGGAGAAAACAAAGACTAAGATCATTTTAAAATAACATGACGACTCTACTTCATGAGCCTGATTACAGTTGGACCTGCAGAATCAATAAACGGCTCCAGTAGAACCGTTGAGGCTGAACGATCCCAGAAACAAACGCATCATGTTGTGACTGAAAGAAATTTCAGAAGCAAAGTCTCTGACATCTACGAGGCTTTGGGTCTCCAGACAGTCAGGACCCAGAATTACACAAAGACCGTCTGACATTTACCAGAAACATCCTGATGATCCTCAACAAACGGGTTCTGAACATGAGAGATGACAAAAGTTACTTTTTATTTTTATACATTTACTCATTTAGCGGCTTATTTTCCCCACATTTCATAATAAAAATCAACTTCCACCATGTTTGACCTCTGACCCTGAAACAACCAGCCGACACATTCTGATCATAATGATGGTTTGGAGAAAAATGATCATCTGTTCATCCACATATTTGCTTTTTTATACTATAATTTATGCTAATTTAGCCCCAAAGTACCAAACCAGAAGAGAAGAGACCTAATCAATCACAGTTTGGTTTGTAATCAGAATTTAAAATGAGAGGCTCTGAAGTCGTTTAGTTGTTTGCAGGAGGTTCTGCTGCTCGGTCTGAGCTGATCCGGTTCCAGAACCGACCAGTCAGAGTCTGGTTTCAGAGCCGCTTCCTGGAAGTCTGACAGAAATCTGCAGCAGGAAGAGAAACGAGTCAGAGCTGATAAGACGTTTTCCCTGAAACGTGTCAAGGTTTTCAGCTGGTTATCAGTGAACCAGAGACGCCGTTATTAATCTAAATAAAAAGATTCAAACATGTTGGTTCCTCAGTTTACATGAAGTGAAAATAATTCTACAGATAATTACAGACTTTAAAATACTAAAAATCCATCAGACGTCCGAAACAGGATTTTCTTCCTTCATTTCCTGTTTCAGCTCCATTTGGTGTTTATTCATTTTTATTACTTTTTTTATCCTTTTGTGAAATTTAACTTTTGGTAAAGGAACTAAAGAGAGTTGTGTTTATGTTGTATACTTTGTTTTGTTGTTGCCATTTAAATAATTGAGGAAACTGATCAGTAGTTGAACATGGTTCCTGATTTACAGGCAAATCAGTAAATTATTAAAGTCCATTCATTTCAGTTAATTATATTCACTAAGTGAAGCACATAATATTGATTAAATGACACATTTAATAATTGTTTTTTTATATAGTTATAAGAAAACAAGTTTTTAATCCAGAAAAGTGAGAAAATATGTTTTCTGCTTAAAAGTGAGTTAATCGGACAAACATCCATTTTCTCTGCTTATCTGGTGTTTCAGGGGTCGCAGCCAAGAAGGGAACAAACAAACAAACCTCTTTTGAATGTATGTTCAGTTTACATGCTGCTGTAAAACATCAGGGAACCGTTTTGTTCCACCTGAGCCTCAAACCGTCTGCAGACGCCTCCGTCCCTCTGGAGGAAAACAGGAAGTGTCAGGTTGTTTGCTGAAGCAGACGTTGACCAATCAGACGACAGATTTTAAAACATAAATATGAATCTACTAATATTCCCACGTGATCATGTTTTATTTCTGAAGAATGAAATGGTTGTTCGTTTGAAGGTGACTGATCCCAGAAGGCAGCTGTGTTTGACCTCTGGGGTCACGCTCCCACTGCTGACGTCAGTTTTCTGGGACACCAGAACATCTCATGTTTACGATCCAACATCTGCCGTTCGCTGTCAGAACCCTCCTCTCAACACTTACAGGAAAACAAAGTCAGACTGAATCTGAGGAAATTCTCTGGAAGACCTCAGGATGTTTTCTGTCCCGATTCCTCTCGCTTCATTCCTGCTCCGTTCTCCTTCGCTCTGTCATCACGGCTCTGCAGATTAGGGTCAGCTCTGGAAATACACACTGCTGTGAATAAGCCCAGAGCAAGATGGCTGCCTGCTGAGGACGCCTGGACGCAGGCAGGGGTCACTGGGGTCACGTGATGTCAAGACGGAGGAACCAGAGATCCTGAGATCAGCGAGCAGACGTCTGATGGACGAAGAAAGTCCATCTGTCCATAAACTGGAAGGAAAAGGTTTCCAACATTTCCAGAAAGAAAAATCTGAAAAGTGTGGCCTGCATTTGTAGTCAGTCTCCATTTAAAAATTGATTTTGATGCAGATTCTCAGTTGCATTTAGGTCTGGACTTTGACTAGGTCGTTCTTTCTATGCAGCTCTGGTTTAACCCTTCAAAGCCTGAATTTATATCTAATTAATAAGTAATAATTTATTTTGTTTCGTGTTCTCAAGCAGAAAGACATTAAAGATCCACTGTTACTGGATCAACCTTCAGACCTCTCAGGTCTTCTGGTTCTGGTTCTGCTCTGCACCAGAACCAGAACCAAACATGAAGAAGCAGCATTCAGCTTCTATGCACCACAAATCTGGAACAAACTTCTAGAAAACTGGAAAACAGCCGAAACACTGAGTTCACTGGTCTTCATGATGCTGGCTGTTCTCTGAAGAACATCTGAGACCAGAACCAGAACATCTGGGTTTAAACCCAGGTGGAGGTTTGTGCCCGTTCCCATGGCAACCACATGAAATGTGTCTGCTTTCGATTCTTTTGCTAACTCCAGTCAGTTCATGCTTCAGTTTTCTTCCTCTTTTTTTCGATGCGCTGAGCTGATTGTCCATCACATAAAACCCAATCAGTCTGTGGCTGCCGAGGGGGTCCAATACTTTTTGAAGGTTCTACACAGAACCAGATGTTTGCTGGCAGCCATCATGTCTTCACCTCATAAAGGCCCAAAAATGGCAGAGCGGAGCAGATTACCCCGAGGACCGAGTGTGGCCAGGTTCAACGGGTCGGGTCCGGGTGTGAAAACTGAACCAGAACCAGGTGTCTTGATCAGATCCAACTCATCACAGTCGGACCCAGAACCAGGCTGAAACTCGCTGGAAGCAGCAGAGAAACGGCGGCTCTGATGTGAAGATTCATTTTTCTCCAGAGACAGAAGAGCTGCTCTGCAGGAGAGCAGAACCAGAACCGATCCATGAAGCTGTTGGTGACCTGCATCTGTGAGGCAACCTGCAGTTAGAAAGGTTAAAGGTCGCTGCAGGAGCAGAAGGACTTCCTGCAGCAGGACGTTGACTGAAAACATCTGTCACCTTCCAGGATTCACTACAGAGGAAAGGCAAAGAAAGATTAAATATGATATTAAAAGATGGTATTGATTATCTCCAGGACTCTTTTTCTCCTGTTATTTGTCGCTGAAGTTGCTCTGTGCTGCCCCCGGCTGGTCACCACCGGTACTACACGCTCCTTCACCTCTGTCTTTCTGCAAGAAGCAAACATGGAGGAGCAAGTCGAACATCTGCATCTAAAACCAGATACAAATTACAAGATCCACGATTCTAGAGTAAAATAGCGAGTGAGGGAAGGAAAAGCAGCTTTTAATCCTGAAGGCAACATGTTGGCAGACAGGAGGAAAGCTAATTAAGAGCCGGTTGTGCAACTGCTTTGTGAAAACTTTGCTCTCAAGAGTTTCGCAACTGGGTTTTAAACAAAAGCCACGTTTTCCCCTGGAAGATGGAAAATCAAAGACAGATGAGGAAAAGTGGCTTCGGCTCCCACATCAGTGCATTCCTCAGTTTCTATCGGTCCCGATCTGGGACCGATCCGGACCTGAACCCTGATCCGACATGTGACTGGACCCGTTCAGATTCTGCTTTGTCACAAAGCGACCTGGATGAGGCCCATGTGGTTGACTCAACCTAACCCTCACTGGCCAGACCAGATGGGTCCCTTTATAGGTATCACATTGGTATCATGCAGAAGTCTGTGGGACCCATATGGGCTTTGCCCAGAATCGTCCTAATTCAAAGATTATTTTGTGAAAAAACAATTTGTTGTGAATTAGAACTAAATAATTTAACATAATGAATCTAAGACGAATCTGGTGAAGCATCAAACCAAAAGCAGTTGATCACATCCGACTAAAAATGATACAAATTAGTAATATTTCTGTCTTTGTTCACACCAGGGACCTGGTTTATCCTCCCAGCTGAGCTGAGCTAACGTCTTCCAGGTTTAGATGGAGATTCCCAAAGTCAGGAAAAATATTCCAGAAGAAGTTAAGTTCTTTAAAACAATAAATATTTTCTCTTCTTCAGGTCTCCTGTTGGAGTCCCTCAGGGCGGTTCAGAACTTCACAGTTCCTGTTCGTCTCTTTCCTTCCTTTTCATACTTTAACAAAAACATTTAATGGTGGATTCTCCTCATCTTAACTCGTCCTTCCCGGCAGATCTTTGCTTTATTCTGTCTTTACTTCAACCAGTTCTGCTTTCCTCCAGCTGAGAGTAATTTTTGCTTCCCCTGTGTAGACTTCATTACTGTAAAAGTTTATTTTCTCAGCAGCAGCTCGTCCAAAATGCTCCATCATGGTTCTGTTATGAAGAATCTGCAGCTGGCCTGGTTCCTTAGGCAGCAGCCTCATTACTGAGGCAGTTTTATCAAATCTTTCAGCACAGAACGTCTCCTGATTCAACCCCAGAGAGTCTGCAGGCCGAAAACCACCACAAGCTGAAGCTCTGAAACTCCTTCAGTAACTTTTGAAACCTGTTTGGTGAACAATCAGATGTTTTCCAGCGTTTATTTACGGGAGTTTGACAGTTAAATGAGAGCTGCTCTCATGTTGGATGAGCCAGACTCCAGGCGGCGCTCAGCTCTGTCAACATTTACATGTTCATAAGTGAATCTGGCCTGAGTTTCGCACTGCGCAGCTTTCCACACTGCAGCACTTATCATTCCAGAAATCCACTGAGGTTCTGTTCTCCTATTGTTCTGTGATGAAACGGGTTTATTGTTCTGCAGAACATGGCTGAAGCTGGGAGGTCTCGCTGCTCTTATGCAACAGGAAAAAATATTTCTACACCTTTAAAGCTTTCAACATAAAAGACGAATGTTGGCTCATAAAAAGTCATTTGCTTCTAACTGGGTTTGGATCCGGGAAGTTTCCTGACCAAAACTCGGATGAAGTTGTTCTGATTTTAAGGTCCGGACAGACGGACCCCCTGGTTCTGCCTCGTTCTAAAGCTTTATTCCTGAAGTTTTACTGGACCATTCCCCCTCGCTTTCTTCTTCTACTACTCTCCAACTTGTGTTATTTGCTGTTAACTTTGTTTTGTTTTTTTCTCTCCATAGAAGCTGCACTTAGTTGTTTCAGCTTTTTAGTTAGTGAACTAAATATTTAGTTTGAATCTGACATATGAATGAATAACAGTGAAAATATGGCTGTAAAATGAACTCCATTTTTTCCTCTACATGCTAAATGCCTTAAATTATTGCTGTAAATTTATGACTAACTTTAAAAACCCATAGTTGTGAACATTGCGTCTCTGCACAACGATCTAAAACTAATGCACAAAACCTGCTGGTAGGAGCCTGTTGCCCACTGTCGCTTTCTGTGCACCGAATGAATGATCGTCCCAACATCCCAGAAATCAGATTTATTCACAACATTCATCAGTTAGAGGAAACAGAAAACAATCCCAAATATAAACCTTTTGTTCTGCAGTGTTTACATATCTGTACAAGTCCAGAGGTTCATTATTCCTTTGTCACCACAAGAAAATCTCATAACAGTAAATTATGCAAATAAACAAACAAAACCCAACAAAGTAAATCCTTTTCTGATGTGACCCAGTCAGAGGTTATGATCCAAACACTGCAGACATGGAAACAACTTTAAAAACTAAATTAAACCCAAATGGAAGCTCATATGTTTCAAAACCCTGAAAATATCTAAAGATGGAAGTGCAAAAAAAATTATATATCAGTTTTAATTCCTGTTTGGTCGATTTTCAGTCTGAATTAACAACAGAAAACTGGATTTATGTAAAGTTAACACCATGATGGGGGAGGCAGGTCTGAGCACAATTTATGACCCTGTCATCACTCTGAGGGTATAAACAGATCCTGGAGGAACAAAAACATCCAAACAGTGAAAAGTTTCTCAGCCTCCTGGTGGATTTTATAGATGTTTAATCGATAAACTCAGAGCAGCTGCTCAGCAGCCAAACTTTCCACTTCACTCCGACGGAGCAAAAGCTGTTCTGTGATTTCAACTCTGAAAACATCCCAGGAAACCTGAAGAGTTTTAACCGGTTCAGAACCAAACCCAGGCCGTTCAGAACCGGCGCCGGCTCTTTACGCCTGCTGCAAACAGAATCCAGTCAGCTTCTCTCATCTACATAAATAATATCAGTTTATGGATTCACTCAGAGGAAGCGCTTAAAATTATTCAGAATTTTGAAAAATAAGAAAATTGTGACAAGTTTCCTAAAGTCATCATTAAAATAAAAACTTAATGCATTTTTAATGCTTGAAATATTTTAGGCTCCTGAAATTTGCCAAAACAAAAGAAATTTCTGAATCTCTACCTAAATCATTTTTCTTCACTGTCTGACATTTTATTTTATTTTTATCGGTTAAAATGACCATTTCAATTTGATCAAATCCAGATTAATTTAACTTTGTTTGAAGTCAGAAATGTACATACACCTAGGTTACTGTTCCTTAAAGCACCAAGGCTCAGATGTCAAACTCCAGTCCTGAGGGCTGCTGGCCTGAAACCTTTAGCTGAGCCTCTGCAGCACCTGAACAGAATAATCGGGTCAGTGAGGCTCTGGAGAGCCGATCTACGCCAGGAGGAGGAAATGAAGCCGTTTCATTCCAGGGTTTTGTAGCTGTGGCTCATCCAAAAGCTGCAGGACAGCAGAGGACTGGAGTCTGACGCCCTGCTCTAAGGCCAGGCCAGCTGATGATGTCACAGCTTTATAAGCCAGTGATTGGTTCATTCACATCACCTGAGGTAAACGTGAACTCTGATCCGGTTCTGTCTCCCAACAGGTTCTGGTATGAAACGGGTCCAGTTAAAGACCTCGAGGAGACGCTGTGTGAACCAAACACCTGGGCTGAACAGCCGCTCAGAGAGGAAGAAGCCACCAATCCAAGTGGAACCAAAGCCAGATTCCCTCAGGCTGGTGAAGTTTGATGGACCTTTTACTGCAGGAGGGACTGGTGCGCTTCACAAAATAAACTCAGTTTGAAATATTGAAGCAACATGGCTGAGGAGGCTGAAGCTCAGACCGTCTTCCTAACTCAGCAGAATAAACTTCAGGACAACGTTTGGGCAGATCTGACCCAGTTCCACCGGTTCTGTTGGGAGGAACGGCTCAAATTTATAGCAAACTGCTCTGAGAGGCTTGTGGAAGGAAACCCAAAACCTTCGACCCAAGTCAGTTTAGAGGGATGTTCTGCCAAATGCTGAGAAAAAGATAAAAACTTTGAATAGTTTAGATAAAACAGGAAATATTGGGACCAGAACCAGACTGTCCCTGATCATCCGGATCGTCCCGATTCCTGTTGGGAGGAGCTTCCTGAGTGACTCCCTGCTGGTTTGACTGAAGGGGAACTAAACACCTCTGATCCAACACGGTTTGACCTGCAGGTCTGCAGAAACAGCTTCTGTGTGATCAGCGGTTTGGTTTCCGAGAGGACCGGTCCGTCGGCCCAATCAGAACAAGTTTGGCAGCAGACATGAAGATCCAGAGAAAAAAGACAAACATGGCATCCTGCTGCATGGATCATTCAGCAGATTTCTACATACAGTCATTAAAGAATCTGCGCTATAATTTACAAACTCATAATTTCAAAGCTGAAGACAGTGATTTTTTTTCCTATTGAGTTTTTAGCTCCTGTCTCTTTAAGGCCAGTCTGCTCTGATTGGCTGAATGTTGTCAAACAGAACCAACAGGCAGACTGATGTCATCACGTTTTCTTTTCACATGCAGAAATAAATAAAAGCAACTAAAAGAACAGAAGCGTTAACGTTTAACTTCCTGTCGGCTGAAGGTCGACCTCTGACAGACTCATTACTGGAAAACCTTAAATCAGAGCTTCCTCCCTCTGTAATTAAACTCCACAGTTTCCAGTCCATCCATCACAAATCCCAACTCGACCCCATAAACACGCAGGGGAGCTGCTAAAGGAAAATCGATGCCTTCCTGTCCTTTAATTAGATTTAGAAGGAGTTTCTGCGGTCTGCAGGATTTAGTCGTTTGGTTACTTCAGAGCTTTAAATGAAAGCTGAATAAATGAACTGACAGAGACGATGATCCATGGAGCAGACAGAATCCCTCTGGTTCCTCATCTCCGATGCTCCTTCTTCTTCTTGTTCCTGGAAGGCGTCTTGATGGGCCGACTCGCCGCGCCGTTCTCCAGCGGGCCGGGAGGCGGAGCGGCAGGCGGAGACGTGGAGGAGAACAGGTCCGCTTCCCCGTCCATGCTGGACTTAAAGGGCCCAGCCGGAGAGAACTTCAGAGGACTGAGGAGAAAAATAATGTCTTTCCTTTACCCCTCCACTTTAGGAAGGCAGACAGACTTTAAAACATTATTTCTTCAAACAAAATGTAGCTGTTCAAATAAAGGTTCAAATGACTTTTTCAAGTTGAGATGGAAATCAAAATCTATATCTAAATTTAAGTTGTATGATTTTATTGTGATGATCTGTTTATTCACCAGTTTCTACACCAACCAGTACAAAACTGGAATTTAAGACTTTTTAAGACCATCATGGGTGGATTTAAGACCCATTTCTCCACAGAAATATATGAATGTCATCCAGATTACTGGCAATAAACTTCCACTTACCAGGACAGATGAAAGAAACTAGCTGGTCTGGTAACTAGTAAGTGTTGTACCAAGTAATAAAATGGTACAACATGAAGCGGGTGGATACTGTACGCTGCAGTACCACTTCCTACCTGATGGGGGTGCGCGGGCTGCTGTTGTGGCGGCGGACATGACGCGATCGCGGCTCAAACGAGAATCCTTCCTTCAGACTCTCGAGGACCGACGGCGCCACGAAGGAGAAACCCTGCCGGAGGAAATAAAAACTAAAACAGCTGAAATAAAGGAAAACGTTCCAGAACATGGAGGCTGATGGACTGACGGCGAAGGCGAGCTCGGCGCTGTGGCTCAGCCTGGTGTCGTCCGGACTGTCCACCGGCGTCTGTCTGGTGAACCTGGTGTCAAACTGGCTCACGTCTTCCTCAGAGTGCTGGCAGGAGGGAATGGAGACAGAACACGCTTCACATGTGGAAACGGGAGGAAGAAGCCACCGTCTGGATCTGAAAGTCACAGCAACCATAGAAGAAGACCAACCAGCTGCGGTTTGTACGGCGGGTCCACTCGCTTGTTCAGCAGCTCCTCCCAGCTGATGTGTCTGAAGAACGGATGTTTCTGCAAAGAAACAGGAAAAATCCAGGGAAAGGTTAACGATGCTGCCAGACTTCATTCAACCTTTAAACAATCAGCGTTTCCACTGTTTGCACTTTGTAAAAGCTGAAAATTCAGAAACACTGAAACAGCATCCACACATCAAAATCTGGTGGTTAACGGAGAAAACAGCAGATCTGAATTAAAAGCAGAATCGGTTCTGAACGGACAGAGGGAGGGAGGAGGAACAGAAACTTTTAAACTTTTTAAACTCCAGCCTCTATGAGGAGGAAGCCGCTTGGATCCAGGATCCAGTTGTTCTGCGTCTCCTGACCCGATTCCCAGCCCAGGCATGAAGCTGCATCCTGGAGCATTAAGGAGCGTTAACACAGATCCTTCCTGCCAGCAGCTGTCAGACTCCAGAACCGTCACTGATCCCAACATGTTCACACCTCTGCTGCTGCTTTACTCCTTCTAAATAACATTTCTGCTTTTATTGCATGTTTTCCTGAACTGCACTCCTTGATGTGCAGTACACATGCACATTATGTACACCAAGATAAAAAAGCATGATATTTCTATTTCTGATAACTGCACAGTATTTTGTCATGTTGTGATCTTGTACAGTATATTGTTGATCTTATTTTTGGTTGTTTTAATCTATATTTTGAAGACTTTGGATGTTCTGAGTGAGCCTTCATCCAGATGCTGCTGTTACGCCTGAATGTCCCCAGAGTTGGACAGCAGAGGACATTTCTGATCCAAGTCGACCTGCAGCGACTACCTGGATATCAGCGGCGTCGTCTTTCCCAGAGCCGAGTCTCTGAGCCGGATTCTTCTTCAGCAGCTGGAAAAAAATTTAACAGAGAAAAATTTAATGATTTCTGCAGTTTGACTTAAAAAAAACCTCATCATACTTGCAAAAAAACTCTGTTTCGTGCAGTGTGCCGCTGTAGCTTCATCTGACTGCCACATGCTCAGACTCTGTATTATAATAGCACTGTGTGTGTGTGTGTGTGTGTGTGTGTGTGTGTGTGTGTGTATTAATAATTACTTCAAAGATTTTCCACATCATTCTAACTTACTTTTCTGTCATTTAGCATTTTAAAGCCGTAACGCTGCAGGATTCAGTTCTGCCAGCAGGTGGCAGCGTTGCATCAGCTTCTCACAATGAGCCTCAGTTTCAAGCTAGAATCAGTTAGTAGTGAATAAAAGACAGATCTACAGAGTAAGAGTTGCAACTGGAGCCAAAATATCCAAATAATGGGAATAAAGCAGAAAATGTTAAACTTTGTGTTTCTGCATGAAGCAGAACCATTTTGTTTCAATGACCAGTTCAGTTCATGATGATATTTTACTTAAATGTGAAGAAGTCCATTTTTCTCCAGATGCATTAATATCTCAGTTTTCATGTTCATATTAAACCACAGCTTACATCTGCTGAAATCTGACATGATTCATGACATCTGAGTTTTGTTTCCATGTTGCTTTGTGGAAATAAACACATTCCTGGTTCAACAATAACTTCTAATTACTGTAAACAGAAATATGAAAAACCGCTGCAGGCTGAGTGGATCAAACTGAGGGCTGGATGTGGAATAAATTATTTTTCATAGCAACAACATGAGCAGGTTTCTCTTTCTGAAGCAGATTAGGGAGTAGAAATCTGGAAACCTGATAGCATTTTGGTAAATAACCGAATATGACAGAGAAATAGTTAAAAAGTCCAATAATTGATTGATTATTGTAAAAATGTATATATTTTTTGCACTTTAAAGGGTCTATGTTGAATTTATTCACTGTAGCTTTGAAAACAATGTCAAATCACTGGGTGTGTGTATTTAAGAATGGTGTGTGTGTGTGTGTGTGTGTGTGTGTGTGTGTGTGTGAGAGTGTGTGTGTGTGTGCATGTGTGTGTGTGCGTGCATGTGTGTGTGTGTGTGTGAGACCTTTTTGATCATGTCTCTGGCATCGACTGTGATGTACGGAGGAAGGTTGACTTTACACTTCAGGATCTTATCGATGGTCTTCTTCCTGTTCTCAGCTGTGAACGGAGGCTAAAGGGAAACATTCAGACAGACGCTGCTTAGCAACAGGAATCAGAGAAGAAACAATAAAAACATAAGACTTTGACACTGATTCACTGTCTCCATGCTGCTTCTCTCAGCCTACCGATCCAGTCAGCATGTCGTGCATCAGCGCGCCGAGGCTCCACCAGTCCACGGCTCGGTTGTGACCCGACCTGGTCAGGATCTCTGGAGCCCTGCAGCACAGCAACACAAACAAACAGTTTGTCTAAAACACATACGAATCCTCGGTTTGTGTTTAGACCAGCGTCTGTGGATGGATGCAGGTGGTGCAGTTGGTCTCATTGCTGCCAGCAGCACCAAGGTTCTGGGTTTGAATCCCAGCATGGCATCTTTCTGCTTAGTCTGCAGGTTCTCCTTGTGCATGTGTGGGTTCTCTCTGGGTACTCTGACTTCCTCCCTCAGTCCAGAACCATCCTGTTGGGTTAAGTGGTCTGTAACTCTCCCTCAGGTATGAGAGTGAATGGTTCTGGCCTGTGTGTCTCTGTGTGATGGACGCTGTGATCATTTTGGGTTTTTTCTGGTATTTGCTGTGGCGCTCTGCAGCAGCTGTAGTTTCAGAAACTTCGAGAGATGACAAAGACTGGACTAACTGCCTCATTCGTTCATAGAACGTCACAATATTCATTCATCAAAAAGATAAAATATTTGAGCGTAATTAAAAAAAATGTCTCCTACAATGGAAAGTATGTCAAATTTAACTGACTAATAAAGAAAAATTATTTTAGTCTCGATATAAACCAAACTGTCTATAGATTTACATGTAGGGAGAATATTTCAAAACATCTGCAGTTTTCTTAGCTTTACTTTACAGATAAGATATTCAGACAATATTCTGACAGACACCAGCCCCTGGAACAGTCTGGTTTCATTAACACGACTCGGTGCTACTGCAGCTACAGGCCAGTAACATTCCTCTCTGACTGCCTGGTGAAGAGGAAACATCCTGAAATGTGAGTCTGAACTTGATCACAAACCCACACCACCAGTTGGCAGCGACTCTTGGTGCTTTCAGACAATTTAAACAACCAAATATTTTGTTTTCTGAATTTCTCTGTTCTTCAGGTTCAGGTGTTTTTGTGTGGAGTGTGTGCAGAGTTACCCACATGTACTCAATGGTGCCGCAGAAGGTGTGTGTGATGGTTCCGTCGTGGATGGACTCCTTACTGAGGCCAAAATCAGTCAGCTTGATGTGCCCTGACCACGCAGAGATCAATACAGTCATCTGGATGTGATTATTGCTTGTGGGTAATGACCTGGGCAGCCTGCCTCACCTTGCTGACACAGCATGATGTTCTCAGGCTTCAGGTCTCGGTAGATGATCCCGTTGGAGTGCAGGTGACCCAGGGCCATCGTGATCTCTCCCAGGTAGAAGCTGGAAAACAGTTCAACCGCGTCACCTGAAAGGATCGCCATGACGACGCTCTCTGACCTCAACGCAGACAGAGATCTCACCAGGCCGTGTCCTCCATGAAGATTCCCTCCTTCTCCAGCTGCATGAACAGTTCTCCTCCTGGTGACCCAGAGAACAGCTGAAGGTCATCATCATCATCACCATCATCATCATCGGGTTTCACCAGCTTACCGCTCAGACACTCCAGGATGAGGTAGAGCTTTCCTCCCGTCTGGAAGGCGTACAGCAGGTCCACGATGAACGGGTGTCTGACCTTCTCCAGGATCTCGCGCTCGGCTCGGGTGTGAGCCGTGTCTTTGGCGTTACGGACGATCTTAGCCTGCAGGAGTCAGAGAAATGTTTAAACAAAGGTCTAAATATTAAATGCTCTGTTTTTGCTGTCCAGTTTTCATCTTTCGAACCATTTCTCTGTCAGCTGTCTGCACCGCTCCTCTTTTACCGTCTCACTCACCTGTATCTCATTTTCTAACTCAGCGTCTCTCCCTTTAGTAATTCATCCTATTTTTTTCACTTCTCTAAAACTGTTTGTGTTTTATGTTACAAACTTTCCCGTTTTTGACACATTTCTGTCCAAATTTGAACCAAAGATAAAAGATGGAGACAGCCCAGGTCCAGCACCAGCTTACCTTCTTCAGGACCTTCATGGCGAATATCTTTCCTGTTTGGGGACCCTGAACCTTCCTCACTTGGAAAACCTTAAAGAAAGACGGAAAGTTGAAGAATATTAAAATAGTTCAGCACAAAATTCCTGATTCAATCCTAAATAAAAGTTTTAGACATTTTCAGACCAGTCCACCAATCCATCCAGTTTCAGACTGTGAACATCTGCAGACCTGATTTTCCATCAGACTGGATCCCGATACGGATCCGGTGTGCTTTGATTCTTCTGTTGACCTTCGAGATCCACCGTACTACTCATATTTGAATGCAAGGGGCCGCAGCATCAGCCCTTCACCGCCATGCCTGGCTGTACTAGAGGGCGTTTGTCCTGGTCTCCATCAGGCCTATTTCCCCTCTGATAGATTTGATTCTATTGGAACCAAAACTGCAACATCTGCTCCATCTCCAGCTGCTGTGGTTCTCCTTCTCACTGCTCTGAGTCAAACCAACCAAACTAATTAAAACACCTGTTCCCCTCCTCGCCTGTGGGGGCGCTGCACCAAGAACCAAAAACGGAGGTGTCAGATGTCAGAGGTGGTAGGATTTATTTTTTGTCTTTGACCACAAGTCATTTCTCCTGGTAGTGCTAGACTTGTGTGTTTGTTTTGGTTGTATTTACCCAGAATGCCCTGTGCTGTAGTCCACTTCCTGCTTTTGGAGCGGTCTCCGGTCCGCTTGGCGTTCACATATGCATTTGACCCACAGCTGAGGTCACTTCAACCGAACCCAGACCGAGGTCAGCAGGCGGACCAGAGTTTGGTCGGCATCAGAGTTTGATTACGCATCAACACCTCCCCAAACGAACCAGACCTTCTAGACAAACGGACTGCAGCTGGAATAAACCGGACTGAACCGGGCTGGTGGTGTGCATCCTAAAGCAGCATGGTTCTACAAGTCTTCACTGAGATGTTGTGCTACCAAAATGCCAAAACTGTTCTCTCTCTGTTCAGTGGTGGCAGACTGATGACTCCATGGCAGACATGTTCTGAAACCAGACACCAAGAGCAGAGCACGGCTCACCTTGCCGTAGGCCCCTTTGCCCAGAACGGTGAGGAGCTCGAAGCAGTCCGGTCCAACTCTCTCGCTGTCTCTGTTGACGTTTTCACTGGTCAGCTCCACCTCCTCCGTCTGACCGCTGCCATGACATCACAGCAGGAGAAATCAGCTCGCTGCAGCACCTACATCTGTCTGGGCTTCGTCTGAACTTACCTGTCGGGTTCAACAACCGTCGCCTCACACGCGTCCTCCTAGAGATGAAAGGTTAAAGGTCACTGCTTGTCTTTGTTACATCACGGCGATGTGTGATCCAATCACTGCTCACCTCTGTGTCGCTGCCGTCCTCCGTCTCCAGGTCGATGTCAAACACTCCTGCCATCCTAAAAAAACAACATATTTATCAGATATCATGAATCAGTTTATCTGGACTTTGGTTTGTTACAACTCTTTCAGAACTCCTCTTTAAGTCGCCATCTGGCCGAATATACAGACAGATGTTGGAGTAGGGGATACAATCCTTGTCCAATGTGATGCACAGAAAAGATGGTTTGAACATGAAACTAGGATAGCGGCTAAACACCCTAAAGTTAATGTTACGCTGTATTGGATCAAGGTTTATTTCCACACTAATGACTCCAGGACCTGGTAGAGGTCAGTCAAAATAGGAGTTGGGTGTTTTTTGTGATCAAACTACAGCAGAGATGTTTGACAGCCAAGGACAGAGTCACATTTCTGATTACTAGGATGAAAAAAAAAAACATGAAGACCAAATAAAATCAAGTTTATCAAAGCTAAACATAATCATGTTTCTGTAACATGGACACCACTGGACCACATCAAGAGAAAGTCACAGTAGCACCACAGACTGCTGATGAATAGGACTAAACAATATTCCTTCTGGCACAAAAGTAGCTGAGGTTGAGGTGGAGGTCAGGGAGTACATTGTTTAAAAAAAAAAAAGAAAGAAAGAAACAGCAGCAGAGGCACAACAAACAAAAAAAACTGCAGCCCGCAGCAACACGCAGCTGCTGCAGGTCATGGAGCGAGTCGTTCAAACAGAACCGGAGGTGAAAAATGG
Organism: Poecilia formosa; assembly: GCF_000485575.1. Lineage (NCBI taxonomy): Eukaryota > Metazoa > Chordata > Actinopteri > Cyprinodontiformes > Poeciliidae > Poecilia > Poecilia formosa. Next base: position 6,620 of record NW_006800056.1, on the reverse strand, counting down.
AGGAAGGAACCTGATAAAAAAAGGTGGAGACACTAAACAATCTGCATTCCTGCTACAGACAGGCCACGCCCACCAGCTGCTCACCTGGTTTCACTGCCTGTATAAAACAGTCAGTCTTCATGTTTTCATCAGTTTTAAAGGTTTCAACTTCTTTTAATCCTTAAGTTTAGTTTAAATTAAACTAAATTAAAATTAAATAAAAACCCCAAAAGCTACAAGGTGCTTCAAATTTCCTCGAGGTAGGAACTTTAAATCAAACTAAAAATAAAACACACGTCCCCAATTCTTGGTCCAATCTTTAATAAACTAATTTTACTCAGATTTTGATCACTACCTCAATAACCTGTGAATTAAAGGTCTATTTTAAAGTTACAAAATGGAAGAAAATATGAACAAAACACAAAAAAATTAAACACCTGGATTTTAAGTGTTTTTTCTTAGAAAATAATATATTTAAATTTCAACTAAGTCAAAAAATAAATGGTGGTGTCACTTAGACTGAAACCAGAAGATTCAGAACAGCGTGTTCTGAACTAAAGGTTTATTTCAGACTCGCACACCAGATAAAACCTGATCTTCCTGGGTTTTCTGTAGAAAGTATCTGACTGAGAAGAATATTAACTGCTACTACGCCGACTGGAAATAAAAACCTGCCCTTCCTGACTCTCTGTCAGAGGCAGGAACGAGCTAAGTGAGCTAAATGCTAGCACTGACAGCTACAAACAAGCTAATACTAAGGTTCACCTCAGATCGCTCCGTCTTCCGGTGCCTTCCGCTCTCTTCCGGTCCTCTCAGTCCGTCACTTTAAATTCGGAACAGTTCTTAAGTTGTCAGAACCAGCGGGGCTTTCATCGCTGTTTAACAGACAGCAGAGCAGTCAGCTGGTTGGACTCCTGTCAGCAGGACACCATGAAGCCGCTTCGCGCTGTGGCCAACTCCCCAGTAAGGAGGGCAGCGATTGGTTGTTCTAAAAGTAGCAGGTAGTCGCGTAATGACGCAATCTCAATTTACATATTTAAAATCATGCGTAACTTTTGTGTTTTAACACAAGTTACGCAGACTTCTGCCCAGGTCCCTCTTGAAAATGAGATCTAGATCTCAACGGGGTTTACCTGGTAAAATAAAGGAAATAAAAAAATAATAAATAATAAAAAAAGTAAAATAAAAAAACAACTTTTGTAAAGTATGGAAGTCTTTAAATGGACAATAAAGTCAGGAGCATTATATCATTATAACAAGAAAGCATGTTTTTAGTTTTAACGAGATATAATGTCTCATTCAAAACAAAGTATATTCTTTATCATAACAGTAAAACAGCAAAGCCTCTGGGGATCATTACATGTTATCTAGAGAAACATGAGAAGGAGAATTACAAAGAGCTCCTTGATGCCTTTTAATAAGTCATAACCTGTCAGACCAACATATTTTCTGAAGGTATTTTTACTTCTGTTAAGTTTAGGAACATACTAAGCACTTCTTTTTCATTCACTAGGAGTTTGGACAGGGACACACTAGAGCAGGAATGACTGGGCAGCTTGTGACTGTTCTAGGATGGGAGATTTGATATAAAGTATTCACTAAATATATTTGTCCAGCTCAGTCTGAATTATTCCTATATGGATTGATAAAAGATATTACCCTGGGATAACATTTTATTTTCAAATTTGAAGATCACTATTGGCAACAAAAGAAAGTAAAGCACATCTGTCAGAGTAATGTCATTTAAATTATTTTAATTCAAATGAATCTGAATTATTCATCTTGCATCCATCTTCAATTGGCAACACAGACAAAGCAAAAGTTGTGGTTTAAATATTTATGTTTATTTAGTTCCATTATATCTCTGTTGTTTGTTTTCCATAACTTAGCTTTCAAAATACCTGCTAGTTTTGTGGCTTTCATTTCCTGTTTAGCCATTTCACACTTTCAGCGCAGAAGCACAACAAAACCCAATTCATGTTGCCAGTAAAAAAAGTTTATTTATCTTCAAATTAAACCCAAAAATTAAAAAACTACAACATAACACAGACATGAACTTTGAATTGATCTTGATTTTATCTCAAACAAAGCTGAAGGAGGTTTTAGGAAGGGGGAATCAAACAGAAGAGAGAAGTGGGCTTTCAGTGGAAAGAGTGGGCTGTTAAAAGGAAGTCAGTGATATGCAGAAACTGAAGCTGCTCTCACCCACACAACGATAAACCAGATGAAGACAGGCTGGACTATGATGATTCTCATTCGTAAGTAAAGCAAAAATCTTTTACTTTCTGATAGATTCACGTTTAGCCAGTGGGATCAGTAAACCTCCACACAGTGGGATCACCTCAGCTATGACTTTTAATAAATCTGTGGCTTTTATTACAATCTTTGATGAAGATGTGGGAACATTGAATTATGGTGGCAGTTGGCATAGAGATATGCATTTTACCATCCTAACCATGAGGAAGATGTAAAAGAATTTAAAAAAAAAATATCTAATCTAAAAATAACTAAATATCTACAAACTGAAGTAAAAACAACAGAACCAGGAACTTGAGGGACAAGAACAACAGCATTAGTTTTTTAATTAATGGATAAAGCCTCTTTGAATGCCAAAAAGCAGATTCAATCCAGAGTTTGGTGGCTTAATAAACGTTTTATTCATTGATATTTTTAACTACTTGGTGCCTTAATTGAATCATGGTTTAAAGACTGAGCAGATCAGAGAACTCAAATGTCTTCAATCATGCACCTATTTCACATTTGGTGAAACAACCTCATGTCCTGAGTAGAGCTCAAGACATGAGCTCCACTTCGTACAGACCGGTACCGGTACCGGTCCCTGTACGGTCCATGACATTTTAGGAAAAAATTAGTCACCATATTATTGCTTAAAATAGAATTGATTGCTACTGATCTAAATAATCAAATATTGTGTCTAAGCAGTAAGCACTCTGTTAATTATAATTCAATATAATTTTCAGCTCTGTGTTGATAGAATATAATTATTTTCTCACAGTGGGAAAATTCAGGTGTAACAGCAACAAAGTCACAGAAAATCGAGACATTTACAATTAAAAATTATGAAAATATACTAAAAACAAAGACAAGGACTAAATTGATAATATAAAATATCAAAACTAGAATACTCTGATCCAAAGGAATGCAAAGTTGAGTTGGATAACTTTAAAAGTAACAATGTTAAAATGTTTTGTGTATTTGTGACAATAAAAACTGTGCAAACAACAGCAGAAATGTAAACAATTGTAGAGTTTGTAGTCAAGCGGCCTGGGAACTGGGTCCAGTATGACCAAATACCTATGGGGCCCAGCAGCCATGTTGGCTCGGACTCAACCTGCTTGACCAGCAGCTGCTGCTGTTCAAAGAACATTAATGTTGCTATAGCTACCAGTCTAGCATGAGTCCTCCAATATGGCCGACAGGAAGTTTGCTTACAGAAAACATTAAATAATTACATTTAAGCTGAGAAATAAAGGTTGGTGCTGTTTGCCTGAAATAAAACATTTAATGTCATAATCCTCTCTGTTCCTGCCAAGCCTCATGTTTCTCCACCACTAAGAACAAAGTGAAAATTCACTTTCCCACAGTGGAATCTGATCATCGTACCGAACTACCAGAGTTCCTGCTCTCCAAGACTTCCCCTCTTACTATAATCTATAATTCGTCTGTATGGAGTCCCTGTCTCTGTGCAACAATCCCCAGTAAACCAATCCTTCCCTCACTCCCTCTGTCATGACCTCAAGTACTCAAGGCAAGAAAGCCTCAATTCTCCCCAGAGGAAACCCTGGAAAACTTCCTGAGCAGGGAAAACCTCAACTTCCTGATGGAACGCCACTTCCTGGTGGCCCTGTCCATCCATCGCGTCTCCATCAATCAAGTTCTGATCAAGTTCTGATCTCAAGAAACTTCCCCATTCCTGCTTACACATTACTGTTGACAGTAAAAACTTTTCTGGGTCATGGTTTCTGTTTTGGGTCCAGAACGTACATTCAGTCCATTCAGATAACAACCAGCCACTGTTCTGTACATTCGGTCTGGTACTGTCAGAAAGTTGAATGTTTTGTCTAAACTTGTTCTGCTTTGGTCCATTTGATCCCCTCCAGGTTTTATTACCATGTCCGGGTTTTGGATGCTGTTCGTTCCAGCTGCTGAGGTCCAGCAGGTCCACTTTGGTTCAAACGTCACTCTGGGGTGCAACATCTCCTACCTGTACGACACGACAACGTGGCTTAAACAAAACCCAGGCTTCATTCCAACCATGGTCCTCCACGCCAGCCTCAGGGAGGGACGGCCGGTTGAGTGTAGGCCAGAACTTTTAGTCCCGATCCAGAAGGATTCAATTTTTTGTGACAGTCCAAATTAAACATTAACAATTACCATTTTTGTTTTCAGTGTTTCAGCTCAGTCTTCGTCATTCAGCGAGTCTCATGAATCGGTCTCTAGCTCTGAAGATCACTGGTGTCGAAGTGGGGGATCTGGGCCTGTATTACTGCATTGCCAACATGAATGGACGTGTGATAATTGGAAAAGGAACACGGATTCAGAGTAAGCATTCCTCCGTTTTAGGATCAAAATTGTTCCTTCCAGCAGTAATCTGCCTGATATGCTAACATCATTGGGCTCAGAACTTCATCCCTACAATGAAACTCTAGGGATGAACTTCATTAACTGCCTCCACATAAACTGCCACATAAATAGCAGTTTATGTGGAGTTAATGAGTTCCCCCTATTGCTAGAGAAAAGTTCAACAAACCCAAAGAGGTTCTATTAACCCTTCCTCGATTGTTTAAGCTACATTCACACAGCAGGAAAATGTGACCTGAATCTGACTTTCTCACAACAATCTGAACGGAACAATTCTGATCTTTTCACTCCGCAAAAAAATCAGATTTGTACATTTAATATGACTTTTACATCATTAATGTGAGACATGCATCATTATTCTGCATCAAAAGAAGCCAGACGCTATAAATCTGGATGTAATCAATGGGTGAAAGTTATTATTATGAGCCTGTGAAAGCAGTCTGAGTCAGTGACGCACACCACATCCAAATCCTACCACTCCTGGTCCGACTCCACATCCAAACGTCTTTACAGAAGATGCAGTCAGTGCTCCACTAAAGGCTGTTGCTGTGATTTCTTTTTATCAGCTTCCTGCATCTTGTTATGATCTTGTGACGATACTGTCGGCTCCCATCGCTGGATAACTTTAACATTAATCTATAGTTGACAGCATCCATCAATACTTCTGTAAACAGAGCGCTGCTGTGTGGCGCCAACGTTCTTCTTCTGTGCTTTGGAGTCGTAAACTGTTCACACAGGAGTCTGATTGCAGTTGCATTTAATTAGTGGCATGAACTAATGCATGAGCCACACAAAAAATATCGTACTTCAGCAAAAAAATCTGAATTGAGCATGAAGACGTGCTGTGTGAACATAAGCTAAGGGCTTTGCTGATGTATTTCCATTCTGGCATTGTTTTAACACACACAATGCTTCAGAGCAGCAACCTGTCAAACTTTCTGCTCTCAAAGAGCTGATCCTCTGTCTGCTACCTTCTTAAATCACATGCGCCGAAGCAGCAGGGGTGTACTTAGTTTTTCTTACACTGCCCCTCTTGACTAGTTTGGCAATTAATCGGAATCAGAATAATCAGAATAACAAACTCTGTTTTTACATTATCATCATCACCATCAAAACCACAAACAGACATTTTGGTAACCTAGTTACTTTCTCTCTGAAACGGAGAGAAAGAAACCAGAATCCATTTTGTTAGAGACTTTTTATCTCCTGTTAGCTCTTTATATTTACCATGACTCTACAAGATGATATAAAATGCATTGTTTTACGAGGTACAGTTATTTCAATAAACTGTAAACAAGCTGTGTATTTTTACATTTAGGTTAATGTCGTGTCCTTGGATGTGTGCACTTCCAGATTCCTCCCAGTTTCTGTTCCAGCACTGGTACTCTGCAGCTGTGTGTTCTGGGTTGCTGATTATGATTATGACAGTTTGCATCACTCACTGGAAAACCAGACAGAGGAAGTGGAAGACGACCAACAGAAACTACAGCAAACAAACAACTCAAACACAAAACGATGCCTCAGCACGGCGAGTTTTCACACTGCAATCATTCAATTAGCCTGTTTCAAATATATGAACTCACTATGAGGCTAAATTGTTTATGTCCTTACAAATATCACAAGGATATTATATTATTTATTTTCTTTGTATTTTGTTCTTGCTTGTGTTTTTATTTATTGCACTTAGTTTGTGTAATTTTGTTGTGAGTAGTTTAATGCAGCGGAGCCTGCAACTTTCTCTAGAAAATACTTTATTTACTTGTTATACATGTACTTTGTAAAGATACTCAATATAAAACCAATGAAAAGCTTGAACCATACCTCTGGTATTGACTTCCTTTTGTTATTTCCTCCCCTTATTTTTGGTGAGATAAATACTTAAACATTCAACTGTTTTAATTAATTCAATCTTAATTTTGACATGGAGAGATATTGTTAATGGGAGCCAGGATGGATTGTAAAGGTGCGGTTCTGGTGTGGACGTGTAAAGTTCGTCTGCATCGGCGTTAGAGCACGTAAACTATCCAGTTGAACTCAGG
>NW_006800055.1:1875022-1889071 GCF_000485575.1 Poecilia formosa | reverse complement strand
TATTAGGGTTGGAAGAGTTACAAAAATTCCTTGTTGGGTTCGACTCAAAATTTTATGGCAGTTTCTGGTTTTTTTTGTTTTTTTTTGCCATTTGTGAGCTCTCCTAAAAATGCCCCATCAGCTGCAACAAAAATAAATGAAAAAAAAATAAATAAATGCCACAACCATTTTTAAAATACCAGTTTTCCAAGGACAAATCATGTCATTGTGGCCAGATTTAAAGTCTAAGATAATTTTGTATAAGAGTGTAAGGCAGGCATGTGAGATTATTGCTGAGTGAAATCTATTACACCCAGCAATGTGCAAAACTTACTCCAATTTGGAAACATTTTTAATTTCAACATGTTTTTATGCAATCTACTTGAAAAGAAAAGGTTTAAAATGGTCTTAAACCGATACAAGAAGATACCTCACTGTCACTGGGGGGGTCACCAAGTACCTCTGGTATCTGTGTAAATGAGCCAACATGTTGGAGGTGTTGATATGTGCCTGCGCACTTGATGCACAGTCCTCGCAGATGGTCAGTTTTGAGTTTCGCTTACTCAATAGTTGCATAAAACATAAAAGCATCAAGAGTTTTCATTAACTGTCAGTAAAGTGCTGCAAAGAAAACATTTACTCTGAAACTTTTTTCTTTTACGCACATTGTCAACAAATATTGCTGATATTTCCTTTATGTTCTCTGACACACTTTGTTGTTTAGTCTGGTCATTTAATTCAAAGAGCTATAGATGTCTCTAGCTAAATATTCTGTTTTTCAAGCAGTAGGTTTTACTACTGGCTATATGTTTAGCTTTGTTTTCCTCCTATGAAGCCATTAACCATTTTACTTTTTTTTTTAAATCATTGAAGATACCTCTGAACCAGTGTTTATTTTTTGTATGTCTGCTCGTATTCCTAAGCGTCCACTTACATAAGATGGTCACTGGTTCTGACAGGTTCTGCTGGGTGTTTCTTCCTGTTATAGGGAAATTTCTTCCTCTGTCATCAAATATCTATGTAACATGAGAAATTGCAACAAAGTTAATGACAGTCTGAGTTTAATTAGATAAAAAACCTTTTTACCAATTGACATAATAAACTGCACTTCATTGCATTGTTCTATAACCTCAATCAAATTGGTGTCTTGACTTGAGTTTTAAATAGAGTGTTGATCTGTCTGTATGAGTGGGCTGAATTGACTAACTCTATAAAGTGGCAGGTTTTAAAGTGGGTCGAGACTGACTAGATTTATTTTGAATCAGCACGGTATCCATTAACTGAATTGAAATGACTTGAAAATTGCCACATTGGACTTGTTAGATTGACATGGCAACCAGTTCTATACATGTTGCTAAAATGCTACAGTGGAACTATTATTTATATAAATGATCATTTTTCTTACCAACATAAATGCAAGACAAAATCCAAATTTATCCTACAGGACAATGGGCTTTCTTGTAACTCTTGGCCTTTGTTGTCCTTTTTGGCAGTCCTATTTGCAGAACTTTGTCCTTTACTAACGCAAAATATTTCTTTACACATGTACTAAAACAAACATTAAATACATATTGAAAACTCATCACCGCTTTACTATAGAAGAAGATTTTTTTTTTTGTATTCGCATTTACATGTTTGGAATGTTTTCTGATGTTTCAGATACATTAAACATCACAGTGATAACTGTCAGACTTACAATAAAAAAGACATAAAGAAAGTACACAGTTTTAAGGGGAAAATATATTATTGCCTGGTTTACTACCATGTTAATACCCAAAAAAGAAATATGTATTTATATGTATTACAAGGCAACAACTTATATTTTCACCAATTGTGATTGTTTAGAGGTCGTACTGACACTACTCATGTTTATTTAAAGCTCAGTCTAAACGTGGCTGAACACTTCTCATCTTTACTGGGTTTACATCAGTGTAGCTGACACTGCTAAGCTTTACCTCAACAGACTCCATTACTTTGCAGTGAACTTCGTCTCAACTGCAGCAGTTATGCTATATCACTTGATAAGAGCTGCATCTTATCCTTAGATGTGCCTGCATGGTGAAAACTTAACAAAATTGTATGTCAGCACTCTTCAGTTCCCCCAAACTTACCGACCCGGCTGTCAAGCCCGTCACTATTAACAGTACCCTGATTTCCGAGAAGCGACCCTGTATGTGTCAGTTTGCCTTTACATGCTTTGCTTGATGGTGCAATTAAGTGAAGAAATGTCTCTCACTTCGGAGTTGACTGGTCAATCAGGGCCTGAAACAGATTTGAACAGACAGTGTGTTGACACTGATGACTGTTGTGGAGCTATAGCTCATGGGATCGCAGTGCCAAACTCCCAGTCATGACCTGAGCACTCGCATGATCATGATGGCTGGAGGATTGTCATGCCCACCCCTGCTTGCTGTGTCTCCACATAATGAGCACTGGTGGGTTGCTTGTCTCCAGACTGCTGAATGTTTCTGGCCTGAATTCAATAGTCAGTTACAATGGTGACAGGACTTCAGGCTACTGGATGAATGCCTGAGCAGCTGTTGTGACCCTGCATAGCTGACAGTTTCTCTCCTGCAGAGGGAAAAGCGGGCACGAGAAACTGGATGTATGAGCTCGTCTCTGATTTACATTTGCATAACTGACTTCATTAGACTGTGCTGCTTATTCAGTGATGCACTATGCATGAATTTAAGGAGTACAGAAGCTAATGAACATCATTGCAATGGATGTGGTGTAAGATCTGATAATACGGTTGGGTTGTTCTTCCAGTTATGATCTCTTGCTGAAGAACAATGTATTAACTTTTTGATCTGACTTTTACATGAAAAAGTATTCAGTGTCATGTTATGTCCAAATGCAGGTCAGACTCTAAAACCATGTTGTTTAAACAATGATTTTTGAAAAAGAAATATTAGTAATTTGCTATCAGTGTGAAACATTCCAATCCAGTGACTAATTCACAATTTGTGTCTAATTCTAAATTGGTCCAAATAGCAATAAGGGAACTAAAAATGACTTTTAATAGGAATTAAATAATTGAAAATAATATGTCTTGTGTTCTCACAATTACCATTAAGTCTATATATAATTCAGTGCAGATAAGATATTACATTTTTAAATTATGATAAAATGCAATCTTGGGGTGTTGTGGTGGTGCAGGGTCAAAGCATGACCCACATATTGAGGTCTTAGTCCTTGTGGCGATGGTCACAGGTTCAATTCCCGGCCTTGCGACATTTGCCGCATGCATGTCTTCCCCCTCTCTCATTACACTGTTTCCTGTCAAACTACTTTCAAATAAAGGTCACTAGAGCCAACAAAAACAAAAAAAAAAGGTCCAATCCTAAAAAAAAAACAAAAAACAAAGACATTTCAGTTAATGCCAAAGTATTTCACGCACATTTAATCCATTAAAAACAGAAAATAGCCAACTCTGTCAACCATCTAAGCATCTTTCTTGACCCAGACGAAACTTTAGCATAAAGATTGTTAAGTATATCCCTGAGGTTTTTCCTACTGTTTGCTGCTGCAGGTTGCTGGCTTGCAGCAGGTAATACCTCACACTTACAGAGATAGTCTCATCTCTGGCTGTTGTCTGCAGACACCATTAAATCTGTTTGGGGAGTAACCTTTGATGTTTTAACCTTTCAAGGAGAGCCACAGCTCAGAGATTGTCTCAATATTCTCAGTGAGCCTTTCACCATCTGTAGGGTAAAGTCTCTGTGGGATAAATGTGAAAAGCCCAGTCAGTGTGATGAGGTTGAGTGCAGGAATGAAAGGGTTTGGGTGATGAAAATAGAAATGCTAATGTGCAATGTCTAATTGCTTGTTGCCTAAATTGGCCGACATGAGCATCCATCTGCTGAAGGTGCGTAGCGTTGGAAAGTGCTTGCTAATTAAAATACTTGAAAGATAATTTGGGGAATTGAAAACTATTTAATGCTCATTTATGTAATTCCAACTCAATGGAAAAAAAAAAAAAAAAAACTGGATGGAAACATCCTCTTTGTTAATACTGAGTGTGATTATGAACGAAGGAGTAAAGGTAACAAAGGAAGTTGGAGCTGAAGGGGGTGGTGAAAGAAAATGCACAATATTTATGAAGCCCTGTCAGGTTAATATCATGCAACATTTATTGATGTAGTAATGTTTAATTTAGCATATGCTTCTGTAATAAGCCATTAGGTGTTGTGCTATGATTCAGAGTTTGATGGCGCTGTAATGACAATCGAATGTCCTTGAATATTTCACTAACACTGTGTCTGCTGCAATAAAAGGTGGGAAATAACAATACATTAAACTGATTGCAGGATGTGGTGAAGTTGTGCTAGCTATCGATAACACCAGGAACTTTCAGTGACTGGTTGTATAATATTCTAAATATCAGGCCAAAATATAATTTGATTAACTTTGATAATGGTCGTAATAAAAGCAGGCAGTGCCCGTTTAATAAATCTGCCACTTTGCCAAGGCATAAAAAAAAAAAAAAAAAAAATAGAGAGAGAAGCATTTTGGTGAATGGGAACAACTCTAGCACACATCAGATAGATTAGTTGAGAACCACAGTTTCCCTTAAAACAAGAAAACAATCAAGGTCAGCTCAAGGAGGGTTGAACTTGGTGATAAAACATCACACTTCCCACTGCTGCCTGTGATTACGCAACACAAAGAGAATGACCAGGTGTCCCTTTGTCCTCTGTGATAAATGCCTTTAATTTGCTCGTACCTTAGCTGATGGATTGTGTCGTGCCGGCTGTCTGTTGTGAGGGAATCTAAGAGATGTCTTTTTATACCGAGTGGGTGACAATAATTTACATATGGATTAAAGAATACATTATCATATCAGATACAGACATGGATCACTGAAAAAAAAAAAAAAAAAAAACTCCATGAAAATAGAGCTATCAGCTGGATATCGCATGATGTGATGCATATGAATGAAGATTGTGAGATGTGGCTCTTTTTCTGCTCTGCGGGGCGTGAAACAATGCTCCTCTTTTGCAACAAGTTGACCAAAAGCTGTCTTCAGAGGAACATCAAAGTTTTGTCGATCATTAATCTCAGTGCTGGCCACTGCAACAGCTCAATATGTATGAACTAATGATTACATTGTTAATAATGTTTTTTTTTTTTTTTTTTATAACTGATGTCTAACTTTAAACACCCAGTGACAAAGGTGAAAAATCTCATATTTGTGAAGAAAATCTCAAGAATTATACATTCCTGTTTGCCCTTTGTTTTCTTTTGAAACAACTTATTGTTTTGTTTCCTTGAAATATGCTGCAAACGCTCTTGTGCTGATGATGTCCCTCAGTATAGAAAATGCATCTTTATAACAGATCATTATCCATCTGCCAAGGAGTAGTGCCACTAAGATTGCAATAATACTGCTTGATTTACCTAAATGGCATACTCCATTAGATCAGAGTTCAGTATATTAGCCCAGAAGAGGAATCAGGCTTGCAGAAATGGCTTGCTGTGAAATGGAGAACATGTGCGCTGTAAAATTGCTCCATTATCAAAGTTACATCAGAGGGACATTATAAACAACCCCTGCCAGGGGATTTATTTGTATAGAAAAAAAAAAAAAAAACTGAAGAGAGTTGTGGCAGTAACAGTGGCCCTTTTCACTCCTCCGAAAACCCATTACTGTGCTGATCTGTGTAGTTACGTGAAGTGAGAATAATAATGAGAACCATGAAGCGGGACAAAGAAAAAAAAAGTAAAAAAAAAAAAAACAACATCTCTCCGCATAAATGCTCTAGTTAATTTGTTTTTCGGTTTTAGTCTTTAGTGCTTTACATTCATAATTAAAATTTTCTGTGACCAAATAGTTTATTTGGTACACCTGCCAAATAAAATGATTTGGCAGGTGTGTTTGCTTTTTTTTTTTCAAAGAAGAAGAAAAAAAAAAAAAGAAAAAATGCTTATCTGACAACCACATGGAAGTACCTCAATACGTTTTGGCATTTAGGTTTTGAAACATAATGAGGACAATTGCAGAAGTTCAAACTGTGCATGTGAATGGGTGTAAACAGATTTGTGACTCTAAATGTGGCATAGCTTTTCATCAATGTTTTTACTGTATCTTAATTTTTAATGTTAATCAACTGTTGAAAGTCAGAGCATTGTGAATAACAAATTAAATAATTTGTATGTACAACTATCACTCTAGTTTACAGGGGGTACAAGGTATCACACAAAAAGTGTAAATATCCAATGAAAGCACAAGGGAGTAAAATAGGGGCTGAACAAAACAAAATCCCTAAAAAACAAGTCAAATATTCTAAAGGTGGAATATGATTGTTTTATAGTGAGATATACATAAAATTTGCTGTTATCTAAATAAGATAGCTCAAGATGGAATATTTTGAAACAAACTCAATTAATAACTCAATCTTGAAAAAGTTTAACCTTAAGTCAATAAAATCAATGATGTATTAAGATAAAATTTCTCAATTGAAGTCAGTTTAACCAACACAGAAATTTCTTTTTGCAGTGCAGAAAGACAGGCTTGGGAGCGAATCTGTCTCTGGGGTGGCAGGTTTTTGCAAATATCACTCAGGAGCACTGATCTGATATTAAAAGTCTAAACAGTCCAGGGTGAGTGGGGTCTGCAGAGATATTACCTGCCCTTTTTCTGACCCCAGACATTTACAATTGATGGATGGAGGGAAGGTCACTTGTGACGATCCTCTCTGCTGACCTTATTGTTTGTTGCACCCTAGACCTTTCCTGTTCTGTGGATGAGCCAATCCACATAACAATGGATATGCACAAGACAGTCTGAATAATGGCCATGTAGAAGAAGACCAGCTGCTCCTGGGGAAGGCTGTAGTCCTTGGGTTGCTGCAGGAAGTAAAGTCTCTGCTGGGCCTTGTTCAGGCAAAGTTCACAAATCATATACTGCACTTAAAGCTGCACTTTGTAACTTTTATAATAATTATTTTTTCTTACATATTTGTTAAAACTGTCACTATGTCGTAACAGTATGACATGAGATATTCTGTGAATAAAAAATGTGTTCCTCTGCCATCTCCCAGTGCTAACTAGAAACAACCAATCAAAGTTAGGAGGCAGGTCTTACTGCAATCAATCTCGCTCATCCTCCTTTTTCTCCCCCCTTGCTCTCTGTTGTGCTGCAGCTAGTATAGCCTGTTGTGAATGCTCCTTCTCGTTGGCATTCACAACCTCTGATGATGGCAGATAAACTGTTTTCCTGCAACGGTGAGTTGTTTCTCCACCTTTATCACATTTAGCAGCAAGTACATGGGTTTGATTGGTAGCGCCAAGACCTTCCTGCTAGATAGTTTTTGGTCAGAAGCAATGCATTTCTTCAGACGGTAACAGCAGCTCAGGGAGAGGGGGTGGAGGAGCTTGATTTTTTTCACACAATTCTATCTCATATCATACAGTCATGACATGGTGACAGTTTTAACAAATGTATAAAAAACATATTCTTTATTAATGTTATATAATGCTGCTTTATTGAGCCAAGTTTGTGTTTTTAGCAGGTAAAGCTCAGGAGTCACCATTCTCTTGACCTGCTTTCACGTTCGCGTATTGCAAGAATGGACTTGCTGCTTTCTTGTCACCCTTTCCTGTAGCTATTCTCTGCAACTGGGCGAATTGAGATCTATATCTTTACGCAGTCTCCCTACTAGATGACTCTGCAGTTGTGGTGTGTCTCGGTGATGGACAACATTCTGGGTGAACCGGTTTCTGACGTGACATAGAAAAAAATAGCCTCATATTGATTGCGAACAAGACAAAGGAGGCTATTAAAGACTTTTGGAGAGAGGTGTAATAAACCAAACACTATTTCCATAGGAGAGCCAGTGGAAGACTGCAAATACCTCACCTGGACAACAGACTACATACTGAGGATGTTTACAACAAGGCATTGAGCAGACTCCGCTTCCAGTGGAAGATTAGGCCATTCAACTTTTCCAGCAAGATCCTGCACATCTTCACAACTCTGAAAGTGTAATTTGCTTTGCAGCCATCTGCTGTGGCAGCACTATCAAAGCTGGTGACAAAAAGAAACCAAATAAGCTTAAGGTGGCCCACTCTGAACTTCCCTTGTTTACAGTGAAGCATAAACATTTTTTTAAAATGCACTATAATGAGAAAGATATATACAAGTATATTTTAAAAATGTGTACTTATTCTTTGGTTGATCAATAGAAATAAGTGCATCTGTATGGTTTACTATACCATCATAAAAAAATGAAGTGCAAATTATTCAACATTTATAAACTCTGTAAAAATGCCACCTGTACCTATCCATTAATGTTATTGATGTTTTATTTGACAAGAACTGTGAAATGGAAAGACATTGTGCCTGGTTTTCCACTTTTTGCACTAATAAATATTGTTAAAGTGTGGCTTACATATTTATTAGGATCTCCTGGGTGTTTGTAGAACCACCTTTTATTACCATTTCTTGTGTGGGGAGTAAAGGTTGTGTGAAATAGCTCAAACTCAATCCCTCTGGATGCAGGGGATTTTTTTTGCAAGCTTTGACAAATTTTCAAAGATTGCTTGTGTTTATCTCCCTCAATTTTTCTATCAAGCCTGATCAGCTTTCTTGACACTGATAGATAAAACCATACCAACAACATGACACTAACGTGTCTGTCACAGTTCTAATCTCAATCCCATAAAAGAATTGTGCGAAGGTCTATACAAGTAGAGCATTTTAAAACCTAACTCAGCTAAAGAAAGTCTGTGAGGTATGGGACCAACAACTGAGATGTTTGTGGAAGGTTAGCCAAAACAGAAGTAGTGTTGGCATTTAAAAGTAATCTGATATATATTTTTAAGTAGGTTACCTATCTTTCTTCACTTTCCATGTTTATGGAAATGTCTCACTCAGCTGCTGCTATTCTGCAGAATTAAGAGTTATGTGACCTGAAATCAAGAAATAGAAATACATTTTGCTTTAATTTTCTTAATTTTCTATATAAAATATCTATTAAATCAACCTTTTTACTGAAAACTTAGATACATTTTATTTGGTAGCTGTTAGCGTGAATGTGCCTTTTTTCAAACTGAAAGGGTTGCTGACCCTTTGCCTAAAAGAAGCCAGTTGAGGGAGACAAACTCTGCATGCAGGCCTTTAACAGGCACAGTTCAGCAGGTGGAAATGCTGAAAATGCTCTTTAAACTTAACTCAGTCATCAAGAACACCTAACACCTGCTTCATGATTTGTATGTTTTACAAAGAAGCACCTTCCACCACATATGCATCTTGGAAGGTATAGGGCAGATGCTACATGAGCTAATTTCTGCAAGCAGCCCCAAAAAATAGCATTATCTGAATATTCTATTTAGTATTTATAATTTTTGTTCCTTTATTTTATATACATAGTAGTATTTCGATATTTGTGGTATTTCTCTTGTGGTCTAAACGTCTTTGCTAATCCTATTGAAACTGAAAAATTTCCCCCATGTTGATCAAATCTAATTTAATCTAAAAGTAGAAAACCGGTAGCTAAACTGGCTAAAGAAGATAAAAGTCTCAATGGATGAATAGGCTAGGCGATGAAGTTGACCAAATAATTCAAAACAAATCTGTTATAAAAGTGGGGAATAGGATTTATGAGCACACAGAGTACTGTGAGTGAGCGGCAAATAAAATAGAAGTAAATAAAACCCCTGAAGTGGTCAATTTGATATTTTATAGTGTGTGGACATGTAAAGAAAGCATTGATGGAAGCAAGTTTGTGCAAGAAAAGGAATCTGCAGAGGCCAAGCTGAATGCAGGATTCGGATGTTTAGTACTAAACTTCCTGGCAGAAGGGACATTTTGGCTGAGTAAGCTGAAGCTCCAGAGGGGAAAAAAAATCTCTCCATGAGCCTCCATCTTCACTTTTAAAGGAAAAACTTTGTCAGTTTTTCCAAGGCTATATTTGCTTCTATTCATAAAGCTAGAAGTGTAAATGTTGAATGATGAGAAGAGGTGAAAAATTTTGTTAGCATCAAATAAACAGAGTGAAAGGCCTTTGATTTCTGAAGCTTATGAGTCCTATAAGAAAGATACTCAAGACGGAAAGAAAAAAAAAAGGTTTGAAGTATGCAATCAGCAACTGCATGAGAAGAACTGTAACAGAAGATATATGAAAACATCTTGAAAATAGTTGGAGAGGTGTTTGCTTCACAATTTTTAGGTAGGAACACAGGATCAACTGTGTAAAACGTCCTTTTAATTCTCTGCCTCTTCGAGAATGCTAAATTTAACATTATTAAAACAGTGTTGCCTTAGTAACAGTGATGGAGTAACACTCCTTTAGCCCCACCTGAAGCAAGACACCCCCCACAACATGATGCTGTTCTCGCTGTCCTTCACAGCTGAAATAGTGTTCTCCAACTTGCAAACTTCCCCTTTTTCCTCCAATTTCCTTCAGCAGATGTTTCGTCAGACTGCATGTATTCAGAGATGAAAGTGATTGTCTGACTGACCTAAAGCAGAAAATGGCAACCCTGACTTAATGTTGAAAAGTGAGAATAAAGATTCCACAACATAATAAATATTTAACTGTATGCTTTAGTCTATTGCAGTATGTTATAAACAGAAGTGATTTTATGTGGTTTCTGTGAACATCTAGATAGTGACAAAGACAAATGCCACAGAATATTCAGTTATTTGACTCAGTGTTTGATTTTCTTCAACATAATAAAAGTGCAGGCCTATAAAAGAGGAGACACTAAGGATGTTAACATTTCAAAAGCTACTGTTCTTGATGTTGCTCTAGCAGATTATTTCTGGGTAGGCTTTGATCTGCCTGTAACACCAAAAATCAACATTAGATCTAAGACTTCTAAAAAGACACATGAGAACATTGGAGACATTTTTTTTTAGAATACTATCTTATCTAGATCTGTGACAGATTCACACAGTCTATTCTGATTTCATTTAATAACATAATCTACAATTTTAATAGGATTAATTTCATTAAGATTAAAATGAATTAAACTGATGTGGGGAGACACGCATTCTGCTCAAGGAAGAGACTGATTAGAACTAAGCTGCAACGTCACACCTTCTAATTAAAAAAAAATATACATCTTTTCAATTACAAGGTTTTGTATCAAGACATCCACACTATTGAGAACTTCAGCCAGGATCTTTGTTAAATTTAGATATAAACTTAACTGAAAATTACTATTGTGCTTATTGCTACCAAACATGTAAACTTTAAAGTCCTACTGCTTCCTCTTTGACAAATCCTACTTTACATATTGCTAAGAGAAACATTTGAGACACAAGCAACTTAGGGAATAAATTAAAATCAGGAAGCACATTTTTTTTATTTTTCTTTACTTTTAAAAGCAAAGGCAGTGACACTTCTTGATTTTATGAGCATCCCAACTCTGGCCAAAAGTACAGTCCACAAAAAACAAAAATGTCATTAAGATACAGAAATTATCTGTATCTCAGATAATTTCTGAAATACACCAATGGTTTTGTTTTATCTTTTTAATACACCATTCTGTCACTCACTGGACTATTTAAAATACTTGTATATTTACTGCATGCCTCATGTCCTCTGAAGTAGATTAAAAGAGTTGCTTCTGGGACCAGTATAGGGCAGATGTCTTATGATGTTATTTTTGTTGATTGGTAGTCCTGTGTTCAACACATTTACTTCAAAATCATTTTCACTGGGCAAAAAGCATATAATGCTTTTTCTCCATGCAAATCAAACTTTAAACCTTCCACGTCATCAAGATCAGTGGATGAGGATCAGTTGTTGTACTCCTACAGGCTGACCTCAGGTCAATAACATTTCAATAACTTGCTCAGATTTGAAAACAAGGATCTCTGGCAATTACTACATGTGCTGTCAACACAAAAATCAAGAGTCTGTAATTTGTAGTGTCTATAAATGACAGACTTCTCATTACAAAAAGTAGTGTTTCTTTGCAATAGTGCTAACTTGCAGTGATCTTATTGAACTGTGTTGGACATTGTTGAAATGTGGCTCGTGCCGAGCATACTCTGACCTATTTTTGAGTAGATCAGCAAATAATTATTTGATTTTTTTTTGTGTTATTCATTTAATTTGCCTACTGTATTAAAAACATATTGTCATAAGACTCAGCTAATGTAAAGTACATTAACCAGACAGGATGCAAAAAACAGTGAATTTATATAATTTTTTCTCATTTTTTATGTATGCATATTGTGAGATATACCAACATATATGTCATGAATGCACACACACACTCATATTAGTATGCATTGATAATTTTAATGCAAAAAATTACTTGCCTTAAGTTATTTTAATTTTCTAAAAGCTTATAAAAAAGCCACCCTTTTACCTCGACCCCACCACTCCTTCCTCCCCTCATAACCACTAAAAAGAAAAAAAAACTACAGAAAAACTACATTTGATATTTTGTTAATAATAATAATCTTCAAGTAGGAGTGCTTGAACAGTTTTACCTTTCAGTATATGGCATCGTCCTTTCTTGTCGACTGTTCAATGCATTAACTAATTAAATATTGAGGTTTTCTAGACCAACACAAACTAATTCTCAAGGTGAGGAAGCTAATATAACACAAGGCTGCATGCCAGGGAAAGGATCAAAATGGTATTCATTTTCTGTCATTTTCAACAGCATTAGAACTAAACTCCTCAGTTGGCTGTTTGTGCTCTGGCTTACTACAAATTGTGTTTCTTTGATCTCACACAGTGAATGCAAATTACCTTTAATGCTCCATCATGTAAGTATCCTACTTTAGGTTCTATGATTGCCTGGGAAAGCATATGGAAATTCTCACTTTGCCTTGAAGTTTTAAAACAGCAGCCATTGTGACAATGGTTGAGTTTTGCTATGATGTGTCTGGTAACAGTAAAAATAAACTCAAACTTTGTTTCGTGAAGACTAAAGGTTTGTTTAGCTCAAGAAAAACACTTCTGAAATATTGTTATATATAATATTAAATTATAAATTGCAATCTCTGAATCATTTAAGCATCTTCAGAAGGTTGTTTGTTGCCTTTGTTTGTATGTGATGTTTTGGGATCAAGGGTCTGGGGGCTTTACAAGCATTCAAGACAGAAGCATCCCGTAAAAATAAATGCCAAAAAATAAAATAAAAAAATCTTACCCAGACTCTTCATTAAAAATTATTTTTTTTGTTGGACAAGCTAGTCAGTTAAAATTACATTATTTAACACCTATTGTGGTTTGAACAAAATCCTTGATAGCTAGTTGACTTGTAGTGTGACAGAAAGTTTTAGATAGATAAAGGCCTACATATTTAATAGAGATCAAAGCATATTGAAAGACTCTGCATATAAGAACTTTGAAAATTGTGACACTGCAGAATAAATGTCAAGATTTGCTTATTTTTTAAGCAATATTTTTTTTTCAATTCTGACTGTACTTCCTGTGGTTACAGCATTTTAAATTTACTCCTCAAGAAAATGTATAAATCCTGTAGATGAAATAACGTTGGATGAGTGAGTCAGTGTGCTCTTAGGGTAATTTTGGTCAGACTAAGATTTAAATTAGTTTGATGTTTTGAAATGTGCTTTCAAGTGTGCACAAAATAGAAAATCTGATAGGGCAAACGCTTTTTCACACCCCTATGTATGTTTACTTGTAGGTAATGCAGGTAATTGTCATCGGTGTATAATGCAATGTGCAAATGATAGTTGTTGTGATCAGATAAAAACCCATGGTCATTCCAGGTCTTAAAAAAGGAAGTAAGTAGACAAGCTGAGTGTATGTACTGCATACATTCAAAGTATTATTTAACAATCAAGCTGCACAGGTTGTATGCTGAAAGTATGATGCTTTCAGCATACAACACAGATTAAAAAATGTAATCTGTGCAGCAAAATTGCAACGTTCAAGCAGACTTATTTCATATAACTATAATGTAACAGAGTTACGGAAATTACAGAGAATACACAGGACTGCCAAAATTCGGGATGCACAGATCCACTTTTTTCACTTTCAATACCAATACAGAAAATATCGGAGGTCTAGGAGTGTAACAGCTCAGATGCTTTCTAGATAAATAAGTTGCATTATTTTAACATTAATAATAATA
>NW_006800055.1:1868109-1874264 GCF_000485575.1 Poecilia formosa | reverse complement strand
ATTATTATTATTATTATTATTATTATAACTTATTTCTGAAGGTGTGGGGCTTTTATTTTGATGTGGCAGCCCTTATAGAACGAGCACATTCTCACGAAACTCAATCTAGAATTATTTTCAATATTGGGACCAACAATATCAGATTGTTGTACCTCTAGATAAAATGTTGCTAAATGTTTCACATACGTTAAAAATATAAACCTTATTAGAACAATAATAAAAATCCTTAATAATACAAATTAAAAAGTCCAGCAGACGTCCTGACAACAGTTAAACACACATGCACACACATAAATAAACTCTGGCTCCTAATATATCAAAGTAGTCTTTCCTCTTTGATGCTCAATCCAGCCTTGATTTAGTAAAATCAATCACACAATTAGGTTTCCATCTTTGTAGGGCAAAACTATCCTGGCATATGTGGACAGTCCACATGTGCCTGAAATACCAAGATAGGCCATGTGCAAAAATAGAATATATTTTTTAAGGTATACAAACAAATAACTCCCTGGTATAAGTCATCAAATAATTAATTTTCCCCTTGAGAAGGATAAGAATTTAATCTGTCCATGCCATCTGCTGCACTACGCTGCGCCCATTTGCTTTCTTGAGATCTAAATTTCTGCGCATAGCATGGTGAAAACCAGATAATATATTAGGCCCTATTCCAGTCAAAATAGACAAAACAATGGCAAACAACCTTGAGACAGAGGTAGGGACTTTGCATACAAGACTGATGGCACTAAAGTTTCCCATAATTTTTAAAGAGACTGAGAAATGCACATGAAGAAAAGAAAATTAATTCTGAAATACGTTCCCTCTTAGAATATTTCACACACAAACATGAATTGAGCCAGATTTCTGATATGGTGTAAAAATGTATGACTAGACTCCAGGGTTGTTTGAAGGAAGACTAGGTACATTTTCTTATCACTTTAATTTACAATACAACTTCTTGTGCTTCAGTGCCTTTGGCAAGATCTACAAAAATAATTTCTAAACAAATATGTAGACATCTATCATAGTTATATTGTGCAGAGGGAGGCGAGCTCTTATTAATGAGATAACTAAAGTGTTTGCTTGGCTCATTGTATCTTAATGTATGATTCATTAGGACCTAAAGTGACTTTGAACCTCGATCATGTCTGACAGCGAAGGAAGCAGTTGTGGCGTATCCCTGGGAAAGACAGGGACCCTGGTAGTTTTAACACAGTTTGTCAGCACACTCTTCTCAAGGTCGACAGACCACCAGAGCAACAGCAAAGGTTATTTCATTGCACTTAGCTGCTGACTACATTGTGTCTCACCCAAGCTCTAGGCTGCTTTCAACAAGCCTGTCCTGCTGAATTCTTTGTAACATTTTTCCAGAGCACTCTGACATTTGTTATTTTCTCTGGGAGTGTAATGCTGTTTCGTTTTTCACTGGAGCAAGTGTTTGGTGCAGATTAGAAAAAGCACACACAAACGTACCCAAAAGCCACTCCAATCTAAAATGTAAGGGCAAATTTCCCATCACTTCAAACCATTGTACTGTCACTTTGACTGGCCATAATACTTAATAAGCTGACATGATGACTTGAGCCGCAATGAGAAAAACATTTCATAACGGCCTGAGTCGTGGCATTGGTAAACGGAGTCATAGAGATAGTACAGAGGGAGCTTTTCCTGACCTTGAGAGAAGGTTTATGAGAGGAGGAGGTGATAGTTTTTGTCAGCATAAACGTATTGTGCTTGCAGCTTTAACAGGATGATATCCTGACTCTGCAGTGCCTGGAATATGCACTCTCTTCTGGTAAACCCACGGATGGAAAGGGCAGGAGACCTAAATATGATATCTGTGGATAAAACAAAAGAAGATTATTTGTGTAAACAGCTGCTTGCCTTATCCTAGTAAAATTACTGAGTTGATAAAAACTGATATTTTAAGCATCCTCATCCTTTTTAACACTCACTTTTCATTAGACCAGAGAGCAGTGACAGAGTGATTGATTCCAAAATGTGCTCTGTGACAATGCCACCGGCTGACACTGAGCAGGAAAACAAGAATATTGCATCACTTTTTCTGTCACTCAAAATCATCTGAAGCTCTTACATCATGTGGCAGACCAAAAAATTGGACTGACAATACCGATAAAAATGATGCAGATTAAACAATAAATAAATAAAAAGGGTTGGAATTGCTCCTTTTCCTTACAGAGGCAAAATGTAAATTGACAGAGAGGTTTCTTAATTTAAGGTCTTGGATAACAATCAGGATTTCAACCTGGTTGTAAAGAAAAAAAAGCTTACCAATTCTAAGAAGAAAAAAATAATAATAGCCACCCTTTTTAGGCAACACATATGTTTTTAAATGATTTTTTATGAACAATAACAATATATTGAAATTTACATGAATTGTAGTAATGACAATACTAAATATTATGCACATTTTTAATTGTTTTTTAAAATTGTCTCTGTTGTGATAATATAACATGATACAGAATCTGTGAAAAAAGTATGCCTGCGTTTTCTCCCTGTCCTCCTACTGCTAAGTGCAGTTAGAAAACAAAAAGTGCCAGGAGGAGTGTCTTAGTGCTGTCAATTAAGCTTAAACATGCCATCAGTGACAGTTTTTCTGTAACATTAAGCTGTTTCTCCACCATTAGCACAGCTGCAGCAAGCCTGGAATCTTGAGCAGCTCATGCACAAGCATGATTGACAGTCATAATACATCCGAAGGACCACAGGGAAGAGGCAGAGGACCTTGATTTTGTCAAAACTTAGTGACAATATTAACAAATACGTAAAAATACATATTTTTTTTTATAAAAGTTAGATACTGCAGCTTTTAAAGTATGATTTTAAAATCATTTTAAAATCATACTTTGAAATGAAAGTTGAAACACATTTCTTTATGGAAGTTACTAAGGCTACAGAGGGAAATTCTGGAATCATCAGCTGAAAAGCAGCTTGAAGCTCATTAACAGCATGCCTTAAAGATTTGCTAGCTTCTATTCAAAACTTCTAGAAAGCTCATAAAGATGCCTCGATTTGTCCAGTTACATAGCTCATAACCGTATCTATCCAACACACAGTTATACCAGCACGGTTGAAATTTAACAAGGTCCAACCACTATTTAAATAAGGAAACACATCTCGTGTATAACTACAGTCCTATTAGCATTTATCTTCCTAATGGAAGTGAAATCCTTTATTAAATGAAAAGATCGCTATGTGGGTTTCTAAGCTTCTAGAAAGCTTTTCTTGTTCTTCATGGGTTACTAATAAAGTAAACATTAAATTAGTAACTTTCAATAAATCAACAGTGAATAAAAAATAGCCAATGCAATAAATACACAAAAAATAATTCTAAGTGATGTTTGTCCTGGATTTATTAAATAATCTGACTACAGAAGATTTCTCAGTAAATGTAAAATCACTGGTTAAGAACCATTTAATGCTATTGCTTATCTCTAGTTAAAATTAGAGATATATAGTCCCATCCACATTATTCCCAGAGTTCTTAGCTTCAATGTATTCCCCATAAAACCTCAAACAACTCAAATCTGCCTGTGGCAAACCACCAGCATCCTTTGCCAATTTCATCTCACTGCATATTGCTATTTAAAACCACCTGTACACGTGCCACCTGTCACTTCTAACACATGTTTTGGAACTAAATCAGTTATTTTTTTTTTTATGAACTGGCCTTATTTTATAAATGTGCTATATTCAGTTTCAGTGTTTGTTTCCTCTTCGGAATCATAAATAGCAGGAAAAAGTTTGTCTGATTCATGGTTACAGCCTTCACATTCCTGTCAACCACAGTGGAGCCAGGAGAAAAAAGGATGCAATACCGCATCTAAAATAGGAGGTTTAGGTTGTCACAGTATGGTGACATAATGTGTTGAACATCATTATGCTAATGAACATTCATTTTCTGTCATCAGCACCTTGTGTGTGCCTTTCCTTTTAATGTACTTTCCCAAAGCTAACGGTCTCTGACAGTGTTATTTATTGCATTCCATAGCGCGGCTATTTCTGGAAATCACTTTAAAAAAATTCTGCTATGGAGAATATCTTGGAAATTTATATCAAAGCACTATCTCACAATGTATTACTGGGTGTTATGGGAAATAAACCATCTTGAAAGTAATAACTTCTACCAAAGCCTCGTCCTTTTTGTTGGCTCTGTAGAAGCATTACTGCATGCTTTCAGAGTGAAAGATGATGGATCTTAAAAATTAAAAGCACAAACAAGGTGCAGCAGAGCACAACATCTCAAAATGAGCTGAACAGCCTGTTTAAATCTAGCATGAAATAAGGTATTCATTCCTTGATTGCATATGCCCCGCTCATTGAGGGATTGGGTCACCTTAACACCTTAACAACCCGTAATGTTTCAAAACCACTGCAATCATATGGCACTCATGCATGAAAACATTATCATTTAAAAAGCCCCCTGTGCACTCATCTTACCTGAGAACAAATGGCAGATACTCTCACCTCTGGAGGAATAAGAATTCATTCAGTTTACACTCAGAGATTCTTAACAAAAGCCAATGTGCTGTACTGAAACTTGACAAAATTACAAGTTCTTCCAGGCAGAATAATTTAATGACTTTCACATAACGTGATTCTAAAAACCAAATTGTCTGTATTTATTTAGCTCACACTAAGACCAACACTGATATGAGCCACAGTTTATGTAGATCTGGGCTGCAAACCGACCCTAAAACGTATTTACACCATGACATGAAGACCTGAGGTAAACCTTTCAAACTCTTTGGTATGCGTTACTTACTTAGCAACACATACGAAACACACAATATTATTAATTGTTATTGACAGAGCTATGGCAAACTGAAATATCTAAGTAGCACTTTACATTCATTTGATAGACAAGAGCTATTCATATTAAGTGCAAGAACTTTTAATTTGTTTACATAAAAATAAAATGAAATAACTGCTTAGTGATTTGGCATCTTGACAGGTGAAATTTCCCTAGCAGGATGAAAATTAAGAAAAAAAATTTTTTTCCTGAGATAAAAAGTTTAAAATGGGGCTCACATTGCAGCCCACAGACTAATTCAAGATGACATTATGACAAAGTGTCTGAAGATTTATCTCTGTTCTGTATCGATTTCCACCTTTGAAAGCAACAGTGGGACAGCTTATAAATCAAAAAGCAAACAGAGTAATTTTCTTAGCGGCACATAAAACCACAAGGAGAATGAGAAATAAATGAGCAAAAAGGAAACAAACAACACTAATGGAAAAATGCTAAATTTGAAACTTAAAGTACATAAACTTATAGAAAAAGATGCTCAGTGTTAATAGAAGACAATAATGCAGAAGAACTAAGTCAGTTGATAGTTTATATTTGAGCCTGGATATTTTCCTAACAACAGTTTCTTTGTTAATGCCAGTGCAGCCTACACCACTTTTTATTGGATGTTTCTTTCCCCTCTGATGAGAAGATTTCCCAACTCCCACCACAATTACAGAGTGCAACGTCACAATGCTGTGCTAGTAAATGCATCAGCGGGGATTCTAGGATGTGACTTTTACGGGTGCGCAGTCTCCCGTGATCTTGGTCAGAACAATGGGCTGCCATGTTTAGTTCAAGCAGAATATCAGTGGGACTGGCAAAAAAAAAAAAAATAAAAATAAAAAAAAATGATTACCTATAGGAAATCATGATTTTATATTTCTTCCTCCCCCTCCCCCTTTGCAAGTTCTGACATGTTTAATTTAGTTCATTCACCCCTCCTTGGGGCAAATCTATCAATTGCATGCAGCATTATTCTCATTAAAAAGAACACATGAGTTCATTAAAAAACAAATGTGTGTATCATATTTTCTGTTCCGATGTGTCACTGTATAATTTATGAGGTGTTACAATGCTTGTGTTATCGTTCTATCACTGGGCATACAACTGCAGTGTAGATTAACTCATAAACCTTCTTGTACCCCATCTCATTTCAATAGCCTTGAAAAACAGGAAGCAAGTATACACCAAAAGGAGACCAGCATCTCCTTTGGGTGTGTACTGCAGTTTCCCAGTTTTACCACCGGATAAACGCCATTGCTTTAGCCTGGTAAAAATCAGTCCCTTACCATACTTTGCTTTATACAGAGAGTCTGGGCTCTGGGCTGTTGAGAAATGACCGCTT
>NW_006800055.1:1830724-1866849 GCF_000485575.1 Poecilia formosa | reverse complement strand
AAACAAACAAACATAAAAAGTCAGGACACGCTGTTTGTGTGAAACGTGGAAGCTGTGTGCTGCTAATGAATTGTAAGCTGTATTAGCCAATGGTATAAGCCCTGTGAAATGTAAGCTAGAGCAGCAGTTGTAGTTTTTTATTATTATTAAATTTAAATGCCCCTCGTGAACCAGCTACAACTTAAACATTTTCTAGCTTTTGTGGGTGATTGATTCTATTGTGACCTGGATTACTATTATTACTATATTTTGATGCATTTATATTGGTAACTGGCTAGTTGCATTAATATGTGAAAATGGAAAAGGCATTTTCTATGAGATGGTTCATTTATTTAGTAATGTGGCTAACTGTACAACTATGAAAAAATAATACTTTTAAAGGTTTTGGAAGGCCCTTAATTTGGGAACTGAACGACACACAACTGTGTCAGGGATTAACAGCTTCCATGTCTGCTCTACCCAAAATCACCATCATGTTTTGAAAATGTCTTGTTGCTTCAATACTTCTTCAAGGAAACAAGAGAGCTTCAGTTTCTTTAGTAGCATCAAATTATGGCTGACTATGTGAGTAGACGCCCAAATCCGATGACTGGGTCTTTCAACAGGGCACTATTGGACCTCAAAAAGCACATTTAACAAGGACCTTTGTTGTAAGACTAACCTGCTATTTGTGGCAATTTTATCTGTTCTCATCTAAATCCTTCTAATAATTATTTGTAAATACTGGCAAAGGAAGGACATACTGGAGAAACTACATTTCTTGGCTGACCCAGGAATGCCCTGCATTTCCTCTGGAGGATCTTGCCCAAGTGCATATGAGGGATTTTTAAAAATTGAAATTAGGTTCCACATTTATTGGTAAGTGTAAAGTGAAGACTCCAACTTCCAGGCATGTTTCACATCTGCATTTTCTAATAATTTACATTAAACAGTCTTTCAAATTTTTTTACATTAAAAATTTGAAAGACTGTTTAAGTTATTTTTCTCTAAATTTGACATGATTTTATATAAATTACTATTATTTTATTTATAATTTGATACCCATATAGCAGATATACAAAATAAAAAAGAACAAAATAAAATAGAAGTGTTTCACTTAATACAAAAAAAAAAAAAGAGCCAATGATAAAAGTATTTCAGTTAATAGTTGTATTTTTATATTTCCAAGTTAAGTGCATCCCTGTTGTTAAAGGGCAGACTGAGTTGAAAAATGAGAGTTCTGAGAGATGTTGTCAGAGGCTGCACCTGCACACCGAGCTGAATAATGCACTCGGACCTCAAGGACACCTGCCGTAGCCTCTACATCTGGCTATCGTAGACACACAAAATAAACACACATGAACACGCAGTCATGGATTTCAGCACACTTTTAACCACGAAGCATGTACGCACAGATGCACTTTAAAAACGACAGAGATGCTTATAAAGGTTTGTGCACGCAAACGTACATATTCGCACACCTGCTGTGTTGAGATAAATGCTCCTAATTGGAGGTTTGAGGCAAAATTGCAAATCGTCTGTCAGACAGAGGAGAAAACAATCTTATTTCATCATAACTCTTCTTTTGCTCAGTTTCTGTGGGTGAGATGAGCAAGATCCGTCATTACAGATTCATATAGAACCCTCATTTCTCAAAAAAACGCCTGATTCTCCTGAGAGGGATGCAGCGGGGGGTGGATTTGAGGGGATAAGCAGAGTTTTTTTTTTTTTTGAACAGAAAAGACCCCCGATGCCTGGCACAGCTCTACCACGCTGCACTGGTATTACATTTAGCAAGATTGTTGGGTGAAATTGGGACAGTAAACAAGCTTATTTTACCCCTTTTCTTTTAAAGGAAATCATGTCATCTCAGCTGGAAAGGGAAAAAAAAAACAACATCCCCTAAGTGATCACAGATTTAATTATTGATAGCTTTTCGCTGTTGAGAAGCCCATCAGTTGGTTGTCAAGCTGAAAGCAAAGGTTGACAGAGGGAAGAGAGGGAGGATCTTTCATATTTTTTATGTTGACAATTTGAAAGCAATTACACAAGAAAAAGCCTTGGTAAGAGACTGAGTGATGGGTGATGTGTAAAAGTCTTTTTTTTTGTATTGTTTGTTTCTTAGAAATATGCGAGAGGTTGTGTTTCAAGGTTTGATAAAAAGAAAAAGTAGCGTCTTAGAGGTAAAGGGGAGAAAAGGAAAGAAAACTAGTCTGAGCCATCTTTGCATATTTCCTTAGCTTCAGGCTTCTGGCGTCTTGTGTTGAAACAGTAAAGAGCCTGAATCATTAATACTAGATGAGTTATATCACTGTACCATGCAGAAGCTGTCAGTCTGAGCAAGTACACAGCTCTACTATCAGCAGTTAAGGGTTCACTTTCGACAGTATCACCTGTGCTGCACTGTTTTTCACAAAACTCCAGCATGAGCCTTGCAATTTTGTCAGAAAAGAGCATGAAAGGTTTAATTATGCAAAAAAAGCTTGTTTTAAAAGAACTTTAAAAGAAGTTATAACATCATAACTTTTATTATAGCTTAATGAAATAATAAAAAATGCAATACCTTATACAAATTATTTAATGTACCCTCATATAGTTAAGAACGTTTTACAGAAGCTTATTTTGATACTTGTATCAACAAATGTATATATATATTAAATGCTGCAGAGCAATGTTTTGTGTTCCAGCAAAGTTGAGATGTAGATTGCTAGCTGCATTGGAGAAAACAGCCCAACTACAATTGTAATGCAGTAATAATCAACCTGTAATAAATCTTGATATAAAATAAATCAGTAAGCAAATTGTGAAGGCTTTGAAAAGCCTTGGGGTGTGACTCCACATTTTGCCTCATTTGGCGAATGAGAATCTATGAATATGCTAATTCGCTTCTGCCTATATCCCCAGGGTCAGCGGTTGACATTGGCCTTCATTGTCCCTTCTGACTGCAAAACTGTCTCTGTCGCTACTGCTACAATACAGCTCAGAAAAGGAAGACGACAACTAACGGTAAGCCAGCTGTAATTTATTAAGAGATATCATTTAGAATTTGATGAAAAAAGACAAAATATACCTGTCTGAAATCAAACGTAAAATAATATATATATATATATGGCAATATCCATCCATCCATTTTCTTTACACCCTTGTCCCTCAGTGGGGTCGGGAGGGTTGCTGGTGCCCATCTCCAGCTAATGTTCTGGGTGAGAGGCGGGGTACACCCTGGACAGGTTGCCAGTCTGTTGCAGGGCAACACAGAGACAAACAACCATGCATACACACACTCACACCTAGGGTCAATTTGGAGAGGCCAATTAACCTGATAGTCATGTTTTTTCGGACTGTGGGAGGAAACCGGAGTACCCAGAGAAAACCCACGCATGCACAGGGAGAACATGCAAACTCCATGCAGAAAGACCGGGGCCGGGAATTGAACCCAGAACCTTCTTGCTGCAAGGCAACAGCTCTACCAACTGCGCCACTGTGCAGCCCTATATGGCAATATGATAGTTGATAAACAATATGATAATATGATAGTTAGTTTAGCAACTATTAATGCTAGTGAGGCAAGATGTGTTTTGGGACACAGAACTGAGAGTTACTGTAAATAGCAAAATTACTTTTTTTGAGACTTACTGATGTTAAAGGCTACAACAGTTTAACTGTTTGCTTTGATGCCTTTTCAACGGTTTTTGTTTGCATAAAGTTGTTTTGATGTGCATTACTGTTTTGAACATCTTTTCAACACTTTGTATACTTGTGTAGTTCTGTAGCTGATTTTGTTACTGGTAGGAGAATTCATATGCTGAGTTGCCTAATGTACCACAACAAGATGAAATTCTGTTTCAGAATACAAAAACAGATACAATTTAACCCTTGTGTGTGCGAGGACTGAGGCAAACGTACGAGGACTGAGGCAAATGATACAAGTGATACGGGTGTGGGGTCGGTTGGACCCCATTTGTAGACACAAGGGATAAACTGAAAAATACATAATGCTTTCTCTGTTATGGACCTATCTTTAGCCATAGGCTATAGTATATGTTTCATAAACACTCTTTTTTCAGAGTAAAAACTTGAACTTTAAGTGTTGCTTGTTTTTAAAGTATTCCAAACAAAATGGTGAGAATAACAGAAAGAAACACTTCAACTTTCACAGTGGA
This sequence comes from Poecilia formosa, assembly GCF_000485575.1. NCBI lineage: Eukaryota > Metazoa > Chordata > Actinopteri > Cyprinodontiformes > Poeciliidae > Poecilia > Poecilia formosa. The sequence continues at coordinate 1,862,710 of NW_006800055.1, read as the reverse complement.
ATTGGACAAATAGTACACATGACTTAGAAAAACATAAATTTTGAATGTGCAAAGTTAAAGGTAAAACTACTTCTGCATTCCCTGATACATTAACATGTTCGACACAACTCCCTTACATATTATACATTTTGTTGGGATCTGGTCACTGTCATGCTTCAAGATATTTTCTTCTTAACTTGACAGCCAATGTTTTAAAGTCTTATAAAGCTCTAATATCAACTCGTAATCTACGGGATAGAAAATGGTTATGCGTTTCCAAACAGAAATACCTAATAGGCAGTTGCTGATAGGAACTTTTGTGTGCGAAGAGGCTTTATTTTTTCATTTCATGTTCGTTTGTGGATATGAAATTAGTAGAATTGGACATAAAATAGCTACAGGTGGCTACAAGCAGGTGGGTATGGATTGGTAAAGGAAAGAATTGATCCAGGGCCCATAATTACAGTTTCATAAACTACTGGATTTGCTAATGTTTACAGTCGAGTGATGCTGTAACATAGAGGATCAGAATTGTTAGTTTGTTCCTTTCTGCCAGATGTAGCCATGTCACAAGTTTGAGTGTGAAAATAATTAAGACTAGTAATGTGATGCTAGAGTAAGCAATGAATGCTGCCTTAACTAATTTCTTTGGCTCTGCAGTCACTGGAGAAAAATAAATCCAATTTTTACAAGAAGCATATCGACTCAATATTTTGACACTTGAATATTTAAGCAATTCAAACTATGGGAAAATGTGTTTGATTGAGACCTATATCTGTCTCAGTTTGGTGCTTTCTCAAATGTGACCCAAATGTCTTTCAGCAGGGGAAATATAATGAAATGATGCATTTCAAGCAATAGATGAAAAACACTCTCATTTCTTAAGCAGCACAACATGTAAGATATATTTTTATTGTACTATTGTTTTAACTCTTTAAAAAAAAATCAATGACCAGCAAATAACAAAGGACAGAAAAATAGTTGGTTGTGTTCGGGTCTTTGCCTACATACAGCCCTGCATTCAGTGTCTCCTCTTGCTCCGTGGGTATAAATGAATAAAGCTAATTCAACAATGATGCTAAGATCCTCAATGTGCACTGCTGCCCTGGAAGAGCAGTGTTTCCAGTTGGATAAGCTGATGAGTTTCAGTGTGACACAGACACTGCTGCCTGTCAACTTCCTAGGAAAAACAGGTGTCTTGATTTTAGAGTAGGGCAATCACTTGTGTATGTTGACACATGTGGGTCCTGATATAGTGTTAAGTCCAAAATGTATCCATACTTACTTGGATTAAAATAAGTTTAATTCAACCAGGGAGTTCATTTGTCATAAAGACAATGCAACAATGTAAAGGACCAGTTCTGGAATAAGAAAACCTTTGTTTAGTTTATATTTTATAAAAAAAAATGGAAAGCAAAATTTATTCATACCCTTCTCAATATCCCAAAAAAAAAAAAAAATCTTCATTTCAACAGTCGAACAATTCTTTGCTGGACTGCACTTCCCATGTTTCCAGTGTTATTTTGAGTTATCGCTGATGATGAGCTCCAGGTCTTCGGACCTGGTAGGGCTCCATAACATCTTTCTAATTTTCACCTCATTCCACACACATTCTCTATCAGATTCAAGGGAAGACTCTGGCAGGGCAGTTCTGAAACATTCGTATTTCTAAACCCCACTTGCTGCCACCACCAGGAAACTGTTTGGAGTACTATCTACCAGCTTGTACAGTCATATTCAATAAATTAGAATATGAATCCCAATGAAGCTCATTTGTCAGACTGAAAGTAACTTCTGAAAACTGTTTAGCAGGTACTAAACATACTTTTCACTAAGACTACATTTCTGTAATTAAAAGTTGTTTTTTTATTGGTCGGTAATATTCCAATTTTTAGTACTATGGTTTCATTATAATTAAGAGAAGTAAGGCTTTCAAACATCCATCTATGTGTAATTAATCTATATGTGTTTCACCTAGTGATAACGTTCCTGAAATAAATAGTCTTTTCAATAATATTTTAATTTATTGAATTTATTAAACTAAGCATTTGCAATGACATTGTTTCCTGAAAGCTCTAAATGGATGGGGGTTCTGAGGTTTTTGTTATTAAGATTACATGTTTGTTCTCATTTATTTTGCTTTAGATTTGTTACAGACTCTGCTTTAACATTAACAATTTTTGACATCTATAACACGTGCAAGTGAAATAAGTAAACTGGGGAGGGCTAAACGTTTACAAGTAAAGACTGGTTTTTGTTTTCCAAACGAATCCCGAGCTACAAAGAAGTCCCTCGAGCAGCATTTTTCCATTTCAGCAGACAATACGACAGGCTCATGTGTCAGTGCACATGGGCCAAAACTAACATGGCAACACACAATTAGAGCCCTAATAAATTAGGGCACATTTAACAGCAGCAGCATGTCAACATGGCCCAGAATAGGGCCTGCGTGCAGCATATCGAAGATACAGTGCCTACGTGCTGGAAACAAACTAATGGGAAGCAATTTGGAATTGGCCCAAGATTTAATTACTGTCCCCACCTTCTCTGTTCAATGAGGTCTGCGGCCTCCTGGGAGAGGCCTATTTCAGTCAGGTAATGGAGAGCCCATGCCCAGAAGTGGATGATCAAATTGTCTGAAGCAATCTGCTTTTTTGCACTTATATTGTCCCCAAAGACTGAATGAGCTGACCCAAAGATTTCTAAGCCAACTTTTAGAGCAGTTCTCCATTCATTGCTGTTTAGTGGTGGGATTGTTTTTGGGATTGGATTTGAGTTAGCAGCCAAACCATGTGAGTTTACTTTGGTAAACAGGACTATAGAACAAACATACATCATTTTTGGAATGAATTACCCCCATAACACAGACAAACAAACATACTTTATATGAAAATAATCAGTTCAGCTTTTGTTGTTTTTCCATTTTTTGAGGATATTTGTTCACTCTGCCATATGATGTTACAATATCCAAAGCTAAAGAAAAACATTAGTCTTAAATGAGAATAAAATTATTCAAAATGAAACCACCACACAAGTGCTTCTATTAAAAACAAGAATTGCAGTAAATGGGAGAGCTCTTGCATAACAAACATATGTATCAAAAGTGGTTGTGGCTGGTCTTCTGTATAAACTACACAAGGATTTTTCATTATTTTCCCATTGTGATTGGCACACAAGAAAAGCACTTAAGGACAAAGAGGTAGCACCAACGGCAATATCGAAAACACTGAATACTGATAAAAACAAAATAGACATGTTCACGTTCCTTCTCTTAATACAAAGGAAATATAACGGGTCCAGATGAATAATGCAGAATTGGAATACATTTTCAAGCATGTGTTACAGACTAAGATCAAAAATTTTAATTGTCAGACTATTTTGCAGAAATCAATAATTGCAACACGTCATCCTAACAAAGTACAGAGTGGATTCATTAAATGCATTTTTTAGGCTTTTTTTCTTGAGATTATGTAAAGTGAAATGAACTGTAGAACTGTATAGAATACTGTCAATGTGAATACTGTTTCTATGTTCACCAGTAATTACCTTGTGTAATAATAGCGTGCAAAGAACATAATTTCAAACAGCCTCAAAATGTTTGTTAGGCTATTTTCTTCTTTTTCTTGATTTTTAACATTAGAGAAGGGCTGGGGTGTGTGTGAAATAAATGTCATTAACGTAAGAGTAGGGGGAGGGAGTGATAATCTGACGTAACTGCAGGGAGCGCCATGATATGGGATATTTACGGGAAATACTTATACAGGAGCATGGCAGGAAACTGTAGTTTCCCGACCAAAACGGAAGTCTTGACAGGTATGCACTGTAGCGGTTTGGAGTTGTCTTAACTGGGTTTCTGGTTTTAATTACAATGGTATTGATTCTCAATACATGAAATGCCCTTCATAATTAATTATTAGTAGGCTAATTGATGAATAAACAGTGCTGTGCCCTCTCACTCGTTTCTTAACCTCCTTTTTTTCTGTGCGCCTCATAAATGTCTTGTTGCTGTGTAATGACGATTACATGTATAAGAAATAACAGAAGGAAATCTCTATGAGAAAGTCGTCTAGCAATCTTTGTGTTTTTTTGTGAACATCTCAGTTAGGAAGATCCACGTGGTCACCTACGACCCATTTAGATACCTGGGCTGGGAACCCTTGAAATTCAATCACTCAATGCAGATGTTGATGGTGTTTTCCCCAATTAAATTCCTTAGGTATTGTGTAAAATCAACTTTTTGAGCGTTATCTTCTATTATTCTCTCATCAAAAACCTATCTGGACAGTTGCTTTGATTCTTTCATGCATTTAACTGAATTAAATTTAATTTAATATTTTAAAGGCTTGTTCACACAAAGCACAGTTTATTTAAACAGCTCCACCTGACGAGCAGCAACAGCAATTAGCGAACACGTGGTGGAACTGCAAGTCTGCTGAGCTTATCATACTCCTCAGTTCAATGCTCATGAGAATGATTGTAAAGGGCATCATGAAGAAGCATGGTTGTCATGACATGGGGGAGAGTCAGAATAGTAGCCACTTAAAGAGACAGATTGCAAAGTAATTTTATAGCAATTGAATGTAACAATTGCTTGATGGTGATACATAATGACTTTATTTTCCTGAGATGAAGTCAATACTTCAGGCAAATGAATTAAATAATGACTGGAAAATACATAGCGAAACACGTAACACCTATTAATGCTGATTATACATTTCTCAGTATTCAGTCATATTCAGTAAATTGGAATATTTGTCAGCTTAAGCTTGTCAGATTAAAACTACCTTCTGAAATAACAACCTTCAGGCAGATATTAAACATTTATTAAACTTAAGCCCACACTTATGTTTTTTTTTTTTTCTCTCATCAGTCTGTTATTTTAATCATAAGTGCCATGTTTCTATTAGCTGCAAGTGAAAAATCATCATAATTAACAAAAAGCTTAAAAAATCCATGTGTAATCATATGACGTTATACTTTGTGAATTATGTTACAGAAACAAATGAAACTTATGAACTGTGTCTAGCTTTCCCACTGCTTTTCTAGATTATTGTTCCCATTTTGGTATTTCCTTGATCTATTGAGGGCTTAATGTCTGATGGATTTCCAAATGAGCCCTGGTATGCATATAAATCAATGGTTTTTGTACAAACAGATCTAGATGTTTGGCACTCTATACTAAATAGAGACAGATGTATAGATTACTGTATTTTAAAGAACGCATATGTGGCTACTTTGTCATTTGTGGTTTAACAAGATCAAAGGCAATTTATTAACAAAATGCCTAATTAACTAATTTGTATGAGAGAATAAAATACACAAATAACTCTTCTACCAACCCACAATACTAAATGATAAAGGAAAATAAAAGGTAGTACATCTAAATCCATGCCACACAACAATCACATTGTTTGTTGTAATTGAACTCTGCAATCCCCAGTGGTTAGTGAAAGAGACTTCACTAAGAGGAAACATGTCACAAGTTCCCAAAGGGTTGTTTGTATTGTCAGTGATGGTTTTTCAATGCTGTGGATTTTAATCTTTCTTTCATTGGCACATGGTCCCCAGGCCTGTTCTGCATTGACCTTTCCCAAGTCGTATTTTAAAGACCAGAAATGAATGAATGACTCCTGATGTGAGGACATATTGTCTTTAAATCCCTGTGGAAATTAAGCTCAGCACAAATGTTTAGCCTCTTTTACCCTCTTTAAGAGCTTTTTAATGAAACTTAAAGAAACCCCTTAAAATTAGCAATCAACTGTAAAACTTGAATGTTTGTGAAGATGAGTCACTTTTACGTTTTTTTTTTTTTGTTTTTTTTTGCAACACTGTAAAATAAATAGCATTTGTGAGACTTGAGGTCACATCTGATTTAAAGCTAGGTATAAATATTGTACTGTAAAACAAGGATCTCGATCTGGATCATACGCTCTGATGGAAAATGATCAACAAAAGCAAATACATTTTAGCATATCTCAAACAACTGCATTGCTACTTTTGCCCTCAAAACACAATCATAGCACCTATATTAGAAACAAGCAGTTGTTGGAGAACATTTTATCATAATCATAGACTCCTTCCCTCAGGGTGAGCCTCCACTTCTTCATGGCGCTTTGACACCAGAGGTTAGCAAGAGGTGAGTGTCTCTCTATCTTGAGCGCATAGAAGACTGGATTTTCACATCTGTGCTGGCCCTGAAGGCTATCAGGTCTCGGCATCTGTGCCATGAAAATGCTCCGTGTCCAGTGTCCCCCTTAATTCATCATCACCCTTATAATGTCTGAAAGAAATATGCGGCTGTAAGTATCATCTTTCACGGGTGTCACAGGTTGAGTTCACCATTTGTTCTGGATGCCATAAAGTTCATGTAGGTTTTTATGGCAAAAAGTGCAAGAAAATATGAGTTCAGCAGTTAATTTCATTTTACAAAAAGAAGGGAAAAAGGCCATTGTCAGTTGGAAAAGCAGTATAATTCTTTAGAGGAAAAGGGTGATATACTGCTTGTAACACACAAAATCTTGTTTTAGGTTAGTTTTTGACTGTCCCTTTCCTTTATTTCATTATTTGGTCTTTGCTCTCTTATTTAATTGCTTTAAGAATCATAGGAATTGTCCCTTTTCTCTTACATAGGTTTCTGTTCAAATACAGGATTTTTTTATTTTTATTGTGTCCTGTCCTCACAGATGATGAAAACAGTATGGTGGGTCTGGTCACCTTTACACATTGGGGTCGCTTTGTTCAACAAAAGGGGAAGAACAAAATATTTTGCTTGTGATATCTGACTTTATTAAGTCAGTCATAAAACGACCACATTTGGTTCAGGCAGCAAATGAAACATCCAGTGCCAGTTAGTCTAAATCTACCAGAGCTATAATGAGTAACTGTATTTCAAGATTTGTTAAAATCTTGTAGCATAAAACTCTGTTCTAAAATTTAACTTTGTCAATTTATTTAATTTACTGAATAGGTGTAAAAGAATAAAAGTATACATTGCAAAGTGTATTTCTAAAACGCAAACATGCAAAGCTAGAATGCTGTAAGACTGTAGCAAGCCGAAAACGATGGTCAGCTCTTTTATTTCACTGATGGAACATAAACTCCATCTGGTTTTGCTAAATAATTAGGGATCTCACATGGCGATCAGCATTTTTATTTTATTGTTTTTTTCCTTTCAAGACATGCAAGAACAAGGTGAAAAAGGTCCTCACCACATGGGGGCACATGGTTTCACACAAATGGACCACACTTTTTTCTGACCAGATGGATATTTACATGTACTTGGTTCTCTACCTTTCTATGTTTTCTTTTTACATTTCAACTGTAACCACTGAAAAAGAATGAAACACCACACCTTTACTAAAACCACTACACTGAAACACTGTAATTTCTTTACAGTGAAACAACCTTTCCTTATAGTGGCGTCACTATAATACAGACGGTGGTAATCACATCCACCAATGTGCGCACATTTGCCTAGAAGGAATGGTGATAAAATAATGAAGAATAATTTCATCCACACTGATGCACGATGACAACAGTGCAAAAATAGCAATACGCTTCTAGGGAAATTATACTCTTTTCTGTTTGGTTGAGAGTGACATGACCTGAGCACACAATTCCTCACATCTGCTGTCAGAGCAGAATATTTGGAGTTTTAACATGGACAGTGACGGTAGGCATAACATAATGTATAACAGAATAATGGAAATAATTAAAAATAGCTCAAAGTATGAAGCTATTTGAGCAATTTTAGTTGGGTAGGAATGAATCTTTAACATCCATGTGTCATTTGTAAATGCCTTACCTTGTTTGGAGTCATGCAGGGGATAGTATTTATCTTGATAGAAAAATAAATCAACTGTGGACAGGTCAACAGTCCAACACAAAGTTGTTGGATCTTTGGTGGGAAGTAAAAAAAAAAGCTTTAAGCTGAAACAAAAAAAAAAACAAAAACAAAAAAAACATAAAAAGGTGCCGAGATATTACCAGGTAATTATTTTCCAGAGTCTGTAGACATGTCTAACTATAAGGATTCAATGACATGACTGACAAGACAGAAACTAACATTTTTTTTTTTTTTTTAGAAAAATTTTTTATTGCTGCATATTCTCTCAGATAATTGTCTTTAACTCGGTTTACAACAATATCTCTCATAAAAAGAATATACAATTGGTGAAAGATAATGAACTTGTACTGCTTAGCATACATTGGCAGGTAAATGCAGGGTTTGTAACAGTGATTTTCTTTTTTTTTTTTTCTTTTTTTTCAAACCCCATCACATATGTGCCTTGAGCTTCACATGCACATGAGACATACTCATTTCAATTAGCACCAAAGCAAGACTGCTATGGAATTCTTTTTTGGAAATGTCAAAACATTCTTTCATTCCTTGCTCTTTCTCACGTGTAAGTTGCAGAGTTTGGGTTGCATCCTTTCCACCTGTATTGAAGTCCTTATCACCATTGCCTGCTTAACAATCCAAACAACATGCATCTTCATAACCAGCTTCTCTATTTCCATCCATTTCCATCTACATGGGACCCCCTAATGTCCTCGCCATCAGCAGTAGCATAATTAGCTCCATCATCAACACTGGCAGTATTGCCATTGTCACTACCTAAGCAGAAGTCTTCATCTGGTTCATGTCACAGTCTTCTTGTGAGTTTGCAACTTCCCACCCTCTCCAGAGTGCTTTCTCCTACACGTTTTCTAAACGTGGCTTTTATACCAGTCTTCTGCTCCTTTTCCTCGGCCCATTGTTGTTAACATTTTTTTTTCCTGTTTTTTCTTTTTATCTTGGAATTTTCAATTACTCTTGTTTTCATATTCTTATATTTAATTGGGAGCTGGAGGGGTTTTTTGTGGAGGGGGTCTGGTAATGCAGCATTTGGCGGAGTGAATTCTCATCTGTTCCTTACAAACTAGTCCTCCAACCTTAAGATATGCAAACAGCTTAGCCTGTCCAGAGTTCTTCTTGTGTACTGGTTAGATCTTCTTGTGCATCTGAGAGGAATTTGCCTGGCTGTTATCAAGAAATAAAAGGCCATTTTTTTATTTCTTTTATTTTACAAAAAATAGCACACTTTTTCTGTTTTAATAGTGTTGCTTTAGCTTTTGTTTGCCAGATATTTTCTAACAAGTTTATAAGGTCTTATGAATAAAACTTTGACTAATTTTTCACTGTAATCTACTTTGAAAGGTTGCTACCACATAAAAAAAGGCTCAGTGACAGTAAATGCATCAACATGGCAGTGATAAGAAATATGAATTAATTACAGACATTGTTTATGAAATTTTAATAGATTATACACTTGACGAAAATGGTAAAATATTGTGAACTGAGCCATAATTTGCTTGGAAGTTTTTGAACTTCTAAAATACATCATAAAAATGGCTTAATTTCACTAAATATATCATCATGACACTGACAAGATATATGAAATGATTTAAGATATTGTTGATGCAATTTTAGATGATAAATGCACAAGAATAAAATGGTGAAATTTCATTAAGTCAGCCCTAATATATTTTGCAACTTCTAAAGCTGGAATCTGCAACTCCAGTCCTCCATTGCCACTATCTTTGGATGCATCCGTGCTTTAACACACCTGAGGCTAAAGGCTGGTTATTAACAAGTAAATCAATTCAGGTGTGTTGGAGCAGGAACACATTCAAAAGCTGCAGGACAGTGGTACTCGAGGATTGGATTTGCAGACCCCTGTTCTAATCTATCTCAATTTGACTTAAATCAAATTCTTTCGAACACATATTACCCCAGGAATCAGACGTGCCTGGCACTAAGGGGGATCCTGGTGGACAGGGACAGCTCAGTCCCTGCAGCCCATAGTGAGTGCGGAACATCCCCAAGAGCCATAGGTCACCATCCAGGTGTACATAATATGACATAAACACCCACACAGATTCCACCACATCAGTGGGGAGAGGAATATGCCCTACGCTACCCCCATAATATTTGAGTACTTCTTGATCCCCCACCCCGAACTCCCTTCACAGTTGCTGTGTAGTGTGGCATAAGATGCAGGGGGATGGCATGGGTGCTAAGGTGGCAGCATGGAGCCCCTGCCGGGGATCAGCAGATATATCTTTAACAGATGGTTTTGGATGCTTTTCAGAAACACTCTGTGAAGTCTTAATTTCTTTCCCACTGGCTTTACACATGTTAATTAAAAAAAACAATAAGATCCACCAAATCAGTTACCCATGAAAAAAAAACTGAAACATCACAAAAGAATAAGATACGAAATGTTACTTTGTTGTTATAAGAAGTTTGTATTATCTTTATGTTGTTAACAAATGCTTTAGCTTATCATATTGGTGAAATTCATGTGAAGACAAATTCATGGAGCAAAAATATCTGCTGATGAGCAGTTCATGGACTATTGTCACGTCAACAGATTTAAAAGATGAGAGATGTCGTTAATTTATAATCTGACACATCTGAGGTGATATTTGGCCCAATTCCTGGGAAAACAGAATCCAGTCAACTGAATGACATGATGATGCATCAACTACAGCCACAGTTTGAAGCTGCTGGGCTAATTATCACATCCATCAGCTTTTAACAATGTAGCGCTCATTACTCGAGACCCAGCATCTGGAGCCAATCAAGTTTACAGCACAACTTCTGCAAATGATCTATTCATTGTAGACTTCACAGGTTCAGTCTTTTGCATTATTGGCCGGTTCATGAATTTGTCATCACTAAACTCATCACTTCTAGCTGAATCAAGCATTTTGTACATTCTAGGCAGAGTTTGTTATTAGACAGAAATGAACTTTTCTTGTGTACTGCTGCAGTTAGTTCTAGTACATGATTAGTGGGGCCTCAAGTTTTTATTCCTGTAATGCTTATTTTATTTAAATAACACAACGTGACAAATCATCTTTCTTCATGTTCCAGATTCTTATGGAATCTAATAGAATATGACACAATATCAAATTAATCTATAATATTTGTGTTATGTCTCATAACTGCTGACATTAGAGCTTTATTTTTTTCTTCACAGAAACACAATTGGAGCTTAAAGAATGGTCAGAAAGCAGTGAAATAAATATAATTAATTCTTTATTGATTTTCGCTTCTGTTATAAACTAACTTTAATTCAAAAACACAGTTGTTACTTGTAGTTTTCCCATTTGCATATGGAAGTTTATACGCTGACACAACGGCTAACATTCATGATTTGATGTATGAATTCTGGGGTCATACCTATCAACCCGCATGTAAATGTAAAAAAAAAACAAAAAAAAAAACAAAGTTGATATCAATCTGCTATGTATCAGTGGATGAAAAGGGTGCGTTCTTTTGTTTATTTTACTTAGAAAAAATACACACACAAAAATAAGTCTTGGGATTAATGCAGTTCTTTCCATTTTAAATATTTATTCTTATTATATCTGAGAGTTTGAATGCTGAGTGTTTGGATAAAAAAGCATTTTCTGTTTTAATGACATTCAGTATATTGACTCAAGCATTGGCGGTTCAGAAAAGGGATACTAGAGAAAGAATTCATTATCTCTGAGAGCCACACTGGATTAAAGCAGGATTTCAAGAAAAAGCAGAGATTAGAGAGTTAACTAGTCATTGTAATCTAAGAAATAAATAAAACAAAAAAAAAAGATTTTTTTTTTTAAATTGCAGTATTTTTATATTTTAGCGTCGTATACACTGTCGATTTTGAGGAATTACATATACTACATATACTATTATATAGTAGTATATTACTATACTACATATACTGTAAAAGAGTCCATGGTTGGGTTACATCAAAGGTTGCTAAACATTCAATTGCTATGACTATATGACTTCTCCAACTCTACAGTTAATGAAGACATGACAATATTTTATACCCATTCTCAAAATGGTGGGTGCCCGTTCTGTTCCATGTATTAAAACAGGACCAGTACTTTAGAATGAAAACTAAATTACATGGTGCAGTTGTGACCATTTCCTGCAAGAATTCAGTGATGATTTGACCTTTTCTTGAAAGCGTGAAAAACGGTCAGTAATTACTGCGGCTGACTGGGTAAATGGGAGTACCCTACATACAATTTGATCATTCTGTCGGTGCAGCTATAAATCTTTTCCCTGAATCTTTTCCCTGAAGTATACAATCCATCATGCCAATATAATCTGACATGTGTCTGTTACATGTTGCAAAAAGCTCAGTAATCATGAATGTAAAAGCCAAGGTCTTTTTTTTCTTTTTAAACATTCTGAAAAGGCAAGTTGAGAAACCTCATGTAGAGTGATGAATTATGGAGTTTGATTACTTACAATTCATAGATAATATTCAATATGTTTTCACAGAAAATGCACATGACCACATCACAACAATTTAAAAAAATAAATAAAACATTTTACAATTTTAACTACTCAAGTGTTAGTTTATGTTATCCAAAAAACACAGTCTGGGAAAATAAAGAAACTTATACTACTTAAAATCTTAGGTTGTAAGAATTTTGTTGCAACTTACTGCCACCTTACAGAACTGATCACTCATCAATTGGAAATGGCCAAATGCACTCCAAGCTCTTTTACAAAAATCTTAGCAATAGCCTTTTGATTTAGTATTGAATCAAGAACTGCAAATCAGCTACAAAGTTGTATTATAAGCAACAAATGGTGTACACCAGTATTTTCCTGCAGTGGCTGTGGATATCCCTTTGCCCTTAGGCCATGACACCCTAGGCAGAAAGCCATACTGCCCATATTGTACCTATGGATCATTTTAGACACAGACAATATTTGAATCATGCTTGATATATTTGACCAGTTTCATACTTTTAACCCAGGACCTTATTGCCAGAAGGAATTATGTGTCTGGTCACAAAAATAAACATTACCTGGAAATCGTAATTGTTGGATCCTTGCTAAACATAAACATCTTTTATTATAGTGTGGAAACATAACAGTTTCCACACTTTTTAACATAATACCTATGTTAAAAATATAATTCCAGTTAATAAAAACAAGTTGTCCTTATCTCATTATGTTATGTCCTTGCTGTAAAAATAAATAAAATAAAAATAAAATAACAAATGTAGAATTTTTTAAGTTTATGTGGAAAATGCATATATATGCATTTATTGTTAGCTGTCATACTTTGGGGAAACCTTTTACAAATTTTACACACAAACATTTTTATGTACAAGATAACCAAAAAAGGTGCAAGCAGAAAATGCCACAGTCAGTGCCATTTCTATTTTCAATATCAATTCTATTTAAAACAACCAGAAGTATTTTTTTCCCTGTTCTGAGAGGTAATAATGTCGTTACCATCAACAAGCAGAGACTTAGCTTTTCTGTAAAAGGTAAGAAATCTTGTGAGACATGCCAGAACAGACATTACTTTCGGACATTAGCGGTACAATGTGACAAAATCATTTTGTTTATGCTGATGTTCACAAAATGGTGCCTTTGGATCTTCTTACGAAGTCTTGTATTTTATTACCATCTATTATATGCCTTTTCTGAAAACATGAACATATATGTCATAGGTGACGATAAGAAATTACTCTAAAACCCATCATGTTTTTACTTCAATGTCTATGTAAATGAAAAGAGAGTTGTGTCTCAGGACACACATCCTCACGACAGTTTCCTTAACTACTGTGGACTGTTTTGTAAAACATTACTGTCTTTAAATAGCCTTTGGAACACTTTGTGCCTGCTGCACAAGGAACACAAGGCAGTGATCCCACGAGAAAGTATAAAAGAACATTCTTATGTAAATGTCATGTCACAAGCATAACTTGTCAAGGATCCAATGTTAATTTTGTATGCAATATGTGGTAAAGTAAGTAATATATTTTTTTCTCTGATCTTCAAGATCTTGTTTGAACTAAGTTAAGCTGTGGCAGTTTTGGAAAACTCTTTTCCAAAAAGACAAGCAGGACCTTACTGTACCCCCTTTTTCATTCCTCCTGATGTGTTCTTGATCATTCTATACTCGGACTGATATCCCCATGGGGATCACGTATCCTTAGGGATATTTTCTGTGTATTACATTAATTTGCTGTACAAATCCCATGTGCAGCTTCACTTGCTGTTCTCTTTCTTCTCCCTGCACATAGCACTCATCATTAGCAACGACATATAACATTTAAGTTGCAACTAAATAAAACTTTGCTAAGTCTCCCAGAAACTTATCCATATGCACAATTTGTAAAGGCGATATCTGCATCCCAATATCTGTGTGCTCAAACACAAGAAGAAACTGAACAAGATAATTTCAATGATTCAATTTTTATCAATTATATATCCACTGAGCTCCAGGATTACGCCATTCAAGAACACACCTAATGGATGGCTGCACTCACTCATAAATTCACACAACAAATACATTTCACTGCTTTACCTTTGTCAGCATTTTCTTTTGTTCTGTGTGCAGCCATTGTCTAATATACAGTACATTAACATAGGAATAGTGTGAGGCAGGCTTTTTGTAGCTCATATACTGACAGCTTTTTGCATGAGTATCCTCTGGAGACAGATCCTTCTTCATGGGAGGTGTCTTACACATTCCTTAAAAGAGACTCTATAACAGAGTCTCTACCCCCAGAGACTCTCTAACAGACACAAATCACTTTGACATGTCTCACTTCTCCTTCCTCTTTTACTTACAGGATGCAGACATTTCAAAAAGTGACCAGAGCTATACATCACAGTTTGCACACCAGCAGCAAGTAATCACACACACTCGAACCATGGCAGCTGGACAGGGTTGAGAATTTGGTTTAATGACATAAAATACTCCTTTTGTTGCAGTTTTTGTTTCACTTAATTTTTTTTTTTTATTGGCTCACATCATGTGTCTCATCCAGACACTCTTACACTAATAATGCAAATCCAGTGCATATTCTGCTGAATGTCATTTATGTAGTGAAAGCTTACCCAGTCAAATGGTGACAGTATTAGTGTCATCCTACATCTGAAGAAGCTGTAACCTAGAAAGAAACTTGGGAGTGTAAAACTTTAAATGAAAGTCACTGTTCTTCCACATGTTCTCTCCTGCAGTTCTGTTCTTCTTTATCACTGACACTATATGAACATATTCAGACATCTTTTAATATGCCTGTGGTGATGTTGAAAAAATGTGTACAGTGCTGATATATATCAGCACTGTACACAAGCTCAAGTAACGACGAAGTACAGCAGACACCAAAACAGAGAAACCTTTAACAGGAATGTACAATGGAGCAAATGAAGGGCAAGCTTATCCTGTACCATAAGAAAAATTCAACATGATGGATTTCAGATAAATTAGAAGGACCCAGATGCTTTTTTAGAAAATATAAACAATTCTTTGAACATCTCTGGTGACCAGCATGTCCAGTTCTAAAAATTCAAAATTTTTTGTCTCCGTCTCTGTTTTAGCAAACGACAAGCATGAATCACTTTATCTTTAATTTACTAAACATCAGATAAATGATAATTAAATAAATGTGGTTACACATTGTTTTTGGGGCAGAATATTGGTCCCATAGATTGCTTATATTTCTTTGGATTGATATTGCAATTTTTCCTAAAAATCTGGAAAATGGATCACTAATCACACTGAAAACATGAGATTGTTGATTGATACTGAATCCTTTGATGTTAGCAGAACCTTTCATAATCATATTTGTGGTAGTTTAGTTTTGCATAAAGCAACATTTTTTTTGCTGTATTTTGTACATCACTGATTTCTATCTTGTTGTTCTGGAATCATGAAGAAGAATTAAAGGCAAAGTAAACTATAATTTAACTTTCTCTGCCCTTCACAAATTTTCATTTCAGAACTGCACCAGTGCTGTGCAATAGCTGTTTGATTGGACTATTGCTTTAGATTTTATGATTTCTCTATTAGTCTTAAATCTCTGAGTTTAAAAGTGGCTGGCATCCCTCTGTGCTGCTATATCCTATCTATTAATAAAACATGGCCAACTTCTCTTTTTACTGCCATTTGAAACAGATACTTGATCAGTTTGTATTATATTCAAAGCAAGAGGTACAGTTTTATTTATTTACTTTTCATTTTCTTGAGTAAATTTCAGTTTGAAGCTTCGGCAAAATGCTTATGGCATTTTTTTATGTGTTGTTTTATTCATTTGTCAGATGATAACATTCTAGCAATGACAGCCTACATGTTAACTTTCAACTCAATTCACATCACAGAATATGCAAAAGCCATTATGGATCTGTCATTTTAGCTGCAACAGCAGTTCTCTGATCTCTGCTGGCATATGTATTTGCAGATCTCAGACACCCTTATAGACCTTTTGCTTTTAGAAATTTTAAGTTTCTTGGTGGGGTAAGGAAGTAGATGCAAAATGAGGGAAAAAAGAGAAACCTCTTCACTGTGTTATATATGCCGTATGCATAAGAGTCCTACTCATCTTTGCTTCAAATGGAATTCATTGGCTGTTATCAACGTACATGACACTTTGTGAGGTTCCATGCTGTCCAGACCTTAGTTAACAGATTGATAGTCAGTTCAGGTTTATTTATTGATTTTGCTATAGTCAAGGCATGCAGCTGCATTATGTATGCTGTTTTACTTACCGGTTTTTATTCTTAGATGGGAATAAGGCTAATTTAATCAAATCAATGCTTTGCAGGAAATTCAGAACTTCTGATCCGTGCAAAGTTTTTTTTAAAACCTTAACTACTGTTCACTTTCTCTTTATCAGTCAAATACCTCTATCCAACAACCAATATGAACCATAACTCACATCACAATAATACATTTCCATCTCTACTGGAACTTATGTTTTATATGTGCTCTACAGACATAATGTACATTGTTTGACTTTTCTGATATCCTGTGATTATGGCTACAGTGGATCTGAAAACTGTATACAACATGATAAAGCTTGAATTTTTGATTCAGTACATACTAAGGGTACAGAGAGTTAATGTAGCACCTGCAAGGTGTGGTTAGAGTAATATTTGCACATATATTATTTGATTTGGAGGGAAATGACCTGGAATTTCTAAGTTGAAGTACCTGTGTGATAGTTACAACACCAAAACGGTTTTAAGTTAGTTAAAAGACAAGAATCATACAAAGATACTGGTTTGTGTATCCATTGGAATCTCCCAAGGTTTGCGCCATTGTTCATACAGCAGTGATGCAATCATTTAACCCCTCCCTTCCTTGCAGCAGCATGCCATATGTTTAATTTCTAGCTACTTATTCACAGCCCCTTTGCGATGTTTAGCCAATCTGCGGTTTCCTGTCAAGATATTTCCCAGTTGCTGAGTCACCACTAAGCAACCATTCTAATGTCGATGTAAATTAATGTAGAAGAATGTCACTCAGTAGACAGCTCCATCAATTGTTCACACTGCAAAAAAAGTTTTTTAATGGCCCTGATTCTTGTATAGACTAACATCTTGCTTAAAACTTATAATTAAAAATATTAGGGTCCTTTAATCCTATTGGTTCTTCTTTGGGAAAATGTATTTGAATAAGCAGCACAGTGGCAGGCAAGTGGAAGAACACATATACACATTAAAGATAAGCAATGATAATTAAAACCTTATTGATTTTACATTAATGCTATGAAAATGTTGTCACTTTATAACATCATATTTTGCAGCTCCTTTTTAGAGAGAAAGAAAATACTGTGCCTTCAAAACAAGTAACTGCAGTATTAAAATAACGAGTATCAAGTATTTTTCTTAATATTGGTGTTGAGTTTAAAGTTTTAGCATTGTGACAAGCCTGTCAGGCTGACTCTTCCTTGAAAGACATGTTTCTTTTGTTCTGTGTTCAAATAATTTCTGTCTGGATTCTAAACTTAGATCATCACGCCAGTAGTTCTTCTCCTGGTCTGTTTCACAATGGTAATGAGGGGGATTGAAAAAAGATTTCAGTAAATCCAGAACCTTCTCATTTCCTGACCATCCCAATTTCTGAAATGTCATTTCTAATCAACATGAAGCACTACAGCAATTACCAAGGACACATCATATTTATTCGTGCAGTGCTAAGTCTGAAGTATTTTACTTGTATGGTTGTTTTTAATGTAGCAGTGCCTTTTTTAATCAATGCGATGAAAAACAAGATAAATGAGTCACCAATAGCACAGAAATAACTTGTGAATTGGGAATAATAAGTATGTAGCTCCAGCAAATCAAGGGGTGGGGTGCTGGTGCCCATCTCCTGGGAGACATTTTGGGCGAGAGGTACACCCTGGACAGGCCGTCAGTCCATCGCAGGGCAACACAGACACAAGCAGCCATGCACACACATGCACGCACACGCGCACTCACACCTAAGGATAATTATTTTGTGGTTTTGCAATAATTCTTTATATTAAGGACAAACATTTTAGTATGGCAAAACTTTTTATAAGCAAACTTGGGGAAAATTTATGCCAGGTCTTGTGAAGAGGAATGTCTTTGTGTGGATGAAGGGACGATAATCGTTCTTAGGAGCGTTGGTATGAGAAGTAGTTCATATGATAAGCTTAGCAGACATGCGGTTCTGTCAGGTGTTTGCTAATTGCTGCTGCCGCTAGTCTGGTGGAGCTGCGCAATGGATGGGTGCTTAGTGAGGCAGAAGCTCAGCTAGAAACTTAAGCTCAAAAGATGAGCTTTATGGGAGCAAGCATTTAGACACCTTGACTGGCTGCCACAGGAGAGTCAAAAATGACTCAAATCTGCGTGAAATATGAAAGCAACACTACAGGTATGTTTTTGATAAGGAAATAACATTATAAGATATCCAGGAGGATTTCCCCTCCTGATAAAACAAATAGTTGAGAGTACTGTATTTATATAAAAGTGGTATTAACCCACTTTTATATAAATACAGTATAAAAGTGGGTTAATACCACTAAACAGCAGTTTAAACTTAGTTGTCTTTTAAAACTGCCATGCTGCTTGCTGTTACCAAAATGGATTTTTATTACAATGCTTATGTAGTAATTTTAAGAGGAGTCCAATTGCCCAGTAAATACATGTTTTGATTAAATGCTGAAATCATATCTGAATTGGGGACATATTTACATTCTGCAAGTGCAGCATTTGAGTGACTTCTTCTTTTGTCACAATATAATTTTTTATTTTTTATTTTTTATTTTTTTTGCCCTGAGATTGATTTTGCCAGCAGTTATTTGAATGACTTTGATGGAATGTATTTCTTCATTAACATCAGCAACAAAATAAATGACTTACAATGTAGATTTTTTTCCTGGATATTTTTTTCATCTCAACATGCAGAACAACAGCAAATAAGTGTTGACATTTATGTCAAAGTTTTCATTTTCTTGTCATGAATGATCCCCTGCAGCAAACTCAGGAGAAGATGCAGCAATTAATCACATGTTTGAATACACTTGAATTAATGCTGCTCAGTGCGATGAGTAGAGTGGCTTTTGTTACTGCAGGCAGTGGCACCGGAATAGGAGGGTTGGGGGTCCACTGGCCTCCCCACTTTACGGCCCTGGCCAGATGCTTTCTGGTTCCTCCGGGGACTTTATGCAGGCTGTACCTGGCCATAGCTGACTTCTCTTTCTCTCTCTTTCCATCTTTGCCTTGCGCTCGCCATGTGTAGACACGGACCTCGAACACGTAGACAAATAATTCCATGTATTGTTTATAATTATTGTGTGTCCCAACGACAGCTGCAGTTTGCAACTGCACTGCACTCAGATTGCAGGTCGCTATGTGGACAAGCTGAGGAAGAAGAAAAATTACCTCCTCTGTTTGTGTAACATCTTCAGATGAACGGAAGAAAGAATTACTCAGGACCACTAGCAGCCAGACATGGCCATTGTTTCACTATTTGAATGTAATGTCACTCAGAAACATCCATCACATCATCTTTCCATACATGCACGAAATAATTTTTTCATTTACTGAAGCTCTTCTGCTTTTTTTTCTCACACAGTGGTAATTAGTGTTTACAATGTGCTGAAATGGAGAGATGTAACATTGTCTATTTATAAGGTAATGCCCAACAAAAAAATGTCTAGCACCGTGGACTCAGCGGGATGAATCATTGATAGGTTCAAGGAAAAGCTGGAATATGGAGTATTGAAATAAATTACACACACATCATGACCATGCTGTCCACAAATTGGTTGAAATGAGGATAACTGACTATGTCTAAATGTTTCAACTTCAACTCAGATTGATGAAATCTGAAAACAATTAATTTAAGTTTTCCACAATGACAATGGTTCCAAAAACAGAGTGACAGTTGAAATATTATCTCCATAAGTTCAATTCTAAGGGGAATATTTCTCAGCAGTCTAATACTTAGCCAAAGACAGAGTGTGCATTAAGCCAGATGATGTATTCTGCAAAAAAAAAAAAAAAAATCAAGAAGCGGGAATATTACTGACACATGTTATAGTGTATGCATCTATCTCCGGTTCTCTTTAAAATGCTCATACAACCTGTCAAAATAAGATATGCATAATAGACAAACTTATAATGGAATTCAAGATATTAAAGCTATTCCTCACTGCCTCAATGAGTTTAACTGTTGTATTACATTTTAATGAGTGGTCATCTGACCTTTGCATTTCATTAAAACCACCCACTTTCCTAACAGCATTTAACGCTCAGATGTAAAACAATAAGTTTAATATCTAGTATGGTCCACTTATAAAAGAGTAAACCATTCATCTGATATAGTTGAGCGAAATTAGAGGAACTGAACTACTTTTTCTTGTTTTAAAATATTATTTAAAAGACATTTGGCTTTCATACGTCTGGCAAAACAAAACACTCTTCATGTGACTTTTTTAAAACTACAATTAGTGCTCCATGTTAAATCATAGAATACATAAACAAATCTGATGAGGGAAAGAAAAAAAAAACAGATAATTTCCCGTTTTAATTAAAAAACAAATGCCTAACCCCACAACTTTTAGATAAAAACATGATAGACATCACGGATGATTTTATAAATAACAGACTTTCGAGAGAATAATTAAAATATTGTACTGTATTTTATCTGCAAATAGACTAACGTTTTGGTTACTAATAGGGGATTCTCTATTTTGCTACACAGAACCTTTTCTCTTTTTGTTTTCTTTTGTCGGTGACTTGGCTTGGAGAACATTTTGCAAATATGTCACATATGTAGCGTGACGTGCCGTTCTTAGAACAGCTCACCAAGTGTC
Organism: Poecilia formosa; assembly: GCF_000485575.1. NCBI lineage: Eukaryota > Metazoa > Chordata > Actinopteri > Cyprinodontiformes > Poeciliidae > Poecilia > Poecilia formosa. The sequence goes on along the minus strand of NW_006800055.1, from coordinate 1,841,584 downwards.
TCTACTGTATTGTTGCTGTGGCTCTTAGAATAAGAGTAAGACTTTCAGTTGTAAGTTGAACTTGAAAATAATAAAGTAGTTATGGATCCCTAAGTAGAGTTGGTAAATATAAAATTTTATTTGCTTCTTCACTTGCTAACTTACCGTTTTTCACTGTGGGAGGAACGACAATAAACGTGAGTATTTGTGAGAGAAAACTGTGATACCCGCTCCAGCATTGTCACTATGCAACAAGTTGTTCCTTTTTTAAGTACTGGCACATATTAGATTAATCTAAAACAATCAATAGAGTTTACAAGAGCACTGACGACAAATTACCTTTTCATGGCCTAATGTTATGTTTAAAAATGTAGTGCTCTTTCTCTTCAGAGCACAAAAAATGAACATGCTTTATTCTATTGCAAAACAAACTTGAACACACCCAGACTCAATGAGATTAAATATCTGAGTAGAATATTTTCTAAACAAAACTTAAATGGAAATACACTACAGCTGGATATTTGTATTCCTGAGCAAGAGGTCCAGGGGAGTGGACTTTGGCTCTGCATGAGTTAAGAAACAGACATGTTTTATTCATACCACATGTCCTGGGTGTAATGGAGAAGGAAAAAGTACAAACCGTGGACCAAAAAAAAAGTCTTTCATACCCTCGAGCCCTCTGATGATGTCAGTAATTTAAAAATACTGGTACATGTACTAGAATCTGTCATGTTCTTTTCATACCTGAAGTGATTCCTCCGTTGTTGTTTTCAGCTTACCCGTCTGTATGGTCATCTTTGTGTTTGTTTCTATATCACAATGGTGTTCTTACAGCTTTTATTTAGATAGTGGAACAGAAACAGTTTTAGGTAACTTCATAAGTATAACTATGAACATGCTACGTAAAAGCAAAGCAATAGCAGAGATATCAGGTGTCACTGAGATCAAAATCAAGCCCCAAAATCAATTGTGTATTTGGAAACCTATGAAAGCTTTCATAGGTTTCCAAGGTATTTGGAAACCGTCTGTTATTGTAAACTGTACAATAACAGAACTCCAAAGGCACATTGATTGGAATGTCAATGATTTCTTTGGCACTGCAGTGAGTCCAATCTCATCTGTAGTAGGTCTGGAGTTTTATGAGTGATTCAAGTTTAATATTTAAGCTCTGTGGCATTCAGCTACCCACAGATATAACTCTGCAAATTGATGTGAAATTATCAACCTTATTTGGCAATATTATTCTCCCACTTTTTTTTACACATTTCAACCCAAATTGTGTTTGCCTGTAGGGCTTTTAATAAAAGTCAGACTTCTGAGAGACGCACGATACATGAGGAAGTCAAGTCAGAGTTAATCAATTGGTTTTCGGTGCCCCAATGTTGGAACTGGTTTATGTTCTGCAGAAAAATGAATATTAAATATATTCCATAGTAATGTTAGAATAACCATCATAGTTCAACGTGTTTTGGTGGGTTCAAGGTTCATATACTAGTTTAAAGAGCGGGAATTGAGAAAAGCTACACAAACGCAATAAATAAAACAAAGTGCAAAATGTTTTTACCAAAAGCCCAATATCAATTTGGGGTCGAGCAGAGTTTAGACATCTCAAGCAGAGCTTTCCAATAATGTGGGACAAATCCACAGTAATACATAGCAATGTGTGATGTGTGTAACTTGCTATCGTTGTTAACTGACACAAAAAATTGGGTAAAATTATCCTTAACCAACAACAACCTTTCTGTGTGTTGGAAGTAAACTGGAAAGTTTATACTATGTTTGCTTTTGCCACACATTTTTCTATAGAATTGCTACTGCATTTCAAGACAAAGTGGTGTTAAAGAAAACATCAGTGCAGCATGTTTGTATACTTCTGATTCTGTAAGAAATGTAATTTCATCTTGCAGAAATTTGAGGCACTATATACGCAACGCATAGGACTTCTCAAAAATCTCACTAATAATAAAATACTTCCATTACATAATTACATGCTAGTATAAAAATATTTATTCTTTTCCACCTTGAAATTACATTATTCCTTAATCAGGAATTCAAACAGAGGGACACCTATCTCCACAGGTTCTTTGAAGACCAATTCTTTTTTTTTTTCTTCGGTTTTTGAGCTCTGTATTACTTTGGATTTGTCCCTGTGCTCATTAATGGAAAGCTCTGCCTGAGATTTCTAAACTCTGGTCGACCCCATCTGTCTTTCACTCTGCAACACAAGACATGCAGAGTCATGTGTGTTAAAAACCTAAATAAACACACAGTGGAATGACTGTATTAGACACAAGTGGAGCTAGAGAAATGGCTTGAAATAGGTCACAAATAATGACTTCTGTATGGCGAAGTGCAAATTTTGATTAATCCTTCTATCTAGGGGTTTCTCAAACATCCTGGCAAGAACATCACATCCTTTTAAATGTTGAAAACGGAGTACAGGCAAAGTCAGGATCCTTTTTAGAACTTGGTCTTTCCCTCTGCCTCTCAGGCTCTTCCCTTTTCATAGTTGACTTTCTTTATAACTCAGGGGGCACTAATGCCGGCAGTTGGTGAAATATTTAAAGTTGTTGGAGGCCATTACTTCAAAGTAATTAAGTAAAAGGTGGGTGGACAGTAGTGTCTCATAAAATAGTCAGTGCTGATCCTTAGTTCTTTTCCAGTGGTGGACAATGGGTCACCTCAGCAGAGGTAAGAGCGATTGCCTAACAAGAGAACAGTGCAATATTAGAAATTTGCATGAATAGGCAAGGGGGCCAGGACATGTGCTGTAATAGCAGAATGAAAGGTGGGCACTAAAATTGTGAGGGGAGCAAAATTAAAGTAACCTTTAATCTGTTAGAAAAGAAAATAATTTATTCTGAGGAAATATTTATCAACATTAAAATCTTCAATTGCTGTTTTGCAGTTCACATTTTTCCATAACAACTCATTATCTTGAAGTAAAACATGTTTTGCCTTATATAACTTATCTGTTAGAACCGAAAATACTCAGTAACCAGACGAAAACAGTTAATTAAATTAAAATCTTAGGAATGCAGATCTGAGGAGGCTCATTTCAACAACAGCTTCTGAGGGTCACTGACTACGGAGTCACAAGGATGAGCGCCAAGTTCACATGTTTGATAACCACCAAATGAAAATCACCTGAACTCCATTAACCTTGTCCTTGGTGTGTGCCTGTTTACCGGGTTGGGTCGCTCACCACCAATATTAATATACCTGAATGTTTAATCTCAGCTGATTGTGGCTTTTTCTTTTGTGGACAGTACAGACATCTTTTTTGATTTTGCTCACCTTTCTAGTTCAAACCACCAATGCTGAAGGTTCACTAAAGGTCACATAATACAGAGGTTGCATGAATATGCGTCTTAAGGGTCAATTGAACTGTCAAGCTTTATTGACACAGCAGTACACAAAGAAATGAGGGTCCAGCTTTGTGAACAAGATAATAGAAACAAACCTATATGAGCTCACAAATGGAAAATAGTGTAGTAAATTGCATTAAGTTGAATTAAGAAGAACATCCAATGCTTTGGAATTCACCTGATAAGTAGATAGAGTCCTCCAGCATGTGATTTAATTTCTGTATGAATTAAAATGTTTTGGAGAAACCTTGGGACTTTGTTAGAGAATGTTGGTGAATAAACGGCATACAATGAACACAGCAAAGAGGTTAAGGATGAAGGTGTGGAGCCTTTTAAGTCAGAATTTGGTTAGAAGTAATATCGTAAGCTTTGGAAATCTCTCGGAGCACTGCTTAATCCATCTTTTGAACATGGAAAGGATATGGCACAACTCAAAACGTACATGGCCACCCAACCAAACTTAAGGGCTCTGCATGGTCGATCCGAACTCCTGAAATCAATTCTTACTGTTGCAGATGCATGACGAAAATCACATCATTTGGTTCTGAGCCTCATGTTGTCTGTCTTATCTTGTCACAACCACTCCGGTGAATGTCCCCCTCACCCCTTTCCATGCAAAACTACTGTGTGATTGGTCTGAATTTTATGGGTTTGCTTATTTATGAGGAATATAGCACTACTGAACTTCAATGAGCCACTGCTTTATGTCATGTGAGATAGCAGAAATCGTACAACAGCCAAGGGACCATTCTAACTCTAGAGGAGAATTTTTTTAAGTTATTTTTAATCAGATAACCAAGTTATAATTTCCCTTCCACATCCCAGTTGTGTGCCACTTTGTAATAATCAATCACATAAAATGCTAACAACATGCATTGAAATTTGGGAATACAATGTCCAAAATTTCAAGGAGTATTAATACTTTTGCAATGATTTGTACATGCTTCAGTTTTACTGTTAGTCCTATAAAGAACAAAAGCTCTCTAATAATTTAGGAGAAATCCTGAATAATTTGTATCAGGCTTTTCAAAAACATACCAAGAAACAAAAAGTAGGATTCCATATTAGAATGGTCTCTCACACACACATGCACACAAACCCCGAAAGAGACTCATACATTAAACATTTACTTAATGTATGATCATACTGTGCATTGTGTCCTCTTTTATATTTATAATCCACCAATCAGTATGTAGAAAAATAATTTCTTGTTTTATGAAATACTACATTACAAAGAGGTAATGTAGATTTTCAGTGATACAATAAATTACTTACTTTTCAAAGAAGTTCTTATAAATAGTTTTATAATGAAATGAGGAATTTTATAATGTTTTCAAAAATTGGAACAATGGGATCGAAAATATAAAATAGTAGTAGGAAGACACACATCTTGGATACAAGTTGTTGCTCCTCTCATTAAGGTATTGTGACTATCTTACTATTAGGAACTTAGAAAATGAGTTCACAAGACAAAGGATTATGGAGCTGTGAGATTTCAGATCTGTCTTTGTCAAGCATGAAAATAATTAAAAAGCACACCGGAAGAGCCAGCATGCTATTAAAGCTTTTCAAGAATCTGGTATCTTTCTCGTTTCTAATTAAGCAGGTTTAGCAGATCTTTGAACACAAGTGAGGAGGAAAAAATCCCTGTGGTGACAAACATCTGCTTGTTTTTACCCTTCTTTTTCAAGTAAACATGCTAAAGAGTGACATTGGTACTCTTTATGTACATGTGAGTGTAATGGTTTATTACATTTTCAGTGAACTCATGCGGCTAATGAACCAAAGAGAACTTGATGTATTGAGTATGATTCTTTGTTTTTCATTTTCATCTCCTGGCTTTTAACTCTGCAGCTTATTTTTCCTGTTGACCGTGTGGCTTTTAGAGTTTGACAACAGGAGTGATGGGCGCAAAAAGGATACTAAAAGTGCAGTTTTAAGTTATTTGTAGTAAAAAGTCTGGATGTGTAAAGGATGATTAGAATGACTTGATTCGAAAGACTCGCACTTGATGAAGAAACGCTTTTCTCCTTTTAGAGTGTGAAGGTGATGGAGGGGGGGAAAAAATCTTCAAACGCTGTTGCCGAAGATGTCAGTATTTGAAAGTCAGCACAGCAGTACTCGCTTGGAGAGGGAAATAATTGGCTGCACTGTGCAAAGGCATATATGTCAGTCTTCTTCGGTGTAGCCATAGATGTGATAGCAGCTATGAATTGTGCATTTTTCAACAATAGCTCTGTTTAGATGTTGCTGCATATGCAATAAATAGCCCTTAATGAATATCCCCATACAGAGAGCTTAGTTTTCCACATCTTTTCTGCTGAACTTTCTTTTTTTTAATCAGGAGCTGTTCTTTATGTCAATGACTACTAATGTTTTATAATTGCAATTTATTGTCACTGCAGGACATCAAAGGACAATGGCGGCCAACTAGTGAAGATGGAAAGTAGCAGATTTTTATTGAAGTCTTTGAATCACCCTTTGCACAGTTTTCTCACTTGCTTCCTCTGATGTTATATACCTTCATGGTATTTCTCACTTTAGGGAAGGAAAAAAAAAAGGAGAATAGTTAATTTGTTGTCTTTGAAAAGCAAAACAGAAAATGTATGGATGTTTGGATGAGAGCTAATGCAGACTGGTTCCTGGCTTTTGAGAAAACAAGATGAATGCTTTGAATAGTCCACATTAGTCTTCAAAGATGTGACTTTTCTTTTTCTTATTGGATTAACTTGAAATATGAATTTAAGCAGCTGTTTCCCCTCTTAGAAAATTGACAAGGGCGTACCGTTTCTAATGTCCACCCACACATTAATAATACAAATTGCAATAACTACAGGTATTGAAGTGTTATGAAGAAAAGGGCGTGTAAGTTTCACTAAAAGCAGATTTATTGTATTGCAGGCTAGTTCCCCATCACTCCTCAATGACACTTTTTCACCTGAAGGTGCCCAGTGATTTTCCACTGCCTGTCACATCGTCATATATGAGAAGTATCGACAGGAGAGGCAGAACAGGAAGACACTAATAAGGCGACAAAATACAGAGCCAAGCATTTTCTAGGAGGGGGAAAAAAGCTGCCACCACAATTTTATATGGGAAAGAAAATTAATGTGCACTGCTTCTCTAATCCTGAATCTTATCTATCCCCTCAGAATTTTTCAATAGTTATTGCCACCAAAATTGCTGGATTTCTCCAGGCTTTTTAAACAGAAAAAAAATCTGTTATATGCTTTCTATTCTCAGCTAATGCATAATGATTCAGAAAAATGTGCTGGCACAGTAATATTAATCCTTTTCTTGACCAAGGGCTTTTTCAGTGGCTTATTTATATAAAGAGATTTAACGAGAACGCTCAGTTATACAGCAAACTGAAGTCGTGACTGCTCATACATACCATAGATGCTGTAAATGCTTTTGCATTGTAAATGGAAAAATAATAATAATAATAATAATTCACATCTATGACTTTCCTCTAAATTCCAGACAAAAAGGCGAAAGCTTAGAAAGCTTAAAATTTATGTTCTTTCTGCCAAACTTTCAAACTGGAAGTTTTTAATTGCTGTTTTTGATTGTAAATAGTCAATTAGGCACCCCACAGGGAGTCATTGTTTTGAAACATGCTCATTGAAACAAAACTGGTATATCAGGGCCAACAGAAAGAAGAGAAAGCAGATCTGTTTCTTGTCTGTTGTCATAAATGGCTACATTGTGCTAATGAGCCAGTTTCCACGCTGAGCTCAACACAACCGCAGGAGAATAATCTCTAGAACTGCGCCCTCCCACCAGCTCCTCATGGACCTCGGCCCATAACTGTCACTTTGATTCACAGCATTTATGGCTGGGAAGTAGAAAACAAAGCACTGCCTATCATTGTATGATTCAGAGGGACCCGATACGCCCAGACATTCTGTACATTCTGGGGCTTTAGGGAGAACTTTTCCAAAGGCTGTGTGAAACACCTGCACAGCCAACTGTGCCATCCATTAGAAACAAACTGGTCTCAAATGGCCCATTCTCAATTGGACCACATCATTAGTTTTGCTTGAGCCTCTATCACTACATAGACTTAACCGCTATCTCACAGGGGACTCCCACTTGCGATCCTCTGCACTGTTTTCCCCTCCCTAAGCCTCCTTTGCTTTTTGCATTTCTCATTCTGATGATGCTCTATCATCCTTTACCTTACTCTTGCATCATTTCCTTTGCTTCTATTACACTGTACGCCGCTTCCAAAGGAAAAGACAAAGCAAAACGACAAAATCATTTAGCTTATAGTTTTATCACTTATATTTACATTACTATTTTTCCACCTATAATTCTCTTTTCACTCTCTTCACTAGTCATTCTCACATTCTCCACATGCATTCACTGCCCACCATTTATCAGCTCTATCCTCCCCAGTTTCCCCTCCTCCCTGCTGCCTTTCTAACCCTTCCACTATTTCCCTCTGTGCTTGCTGCCTAGCCAAACAGAGTCCCACATTATGCCGTCCCCACCCCACAGCGCCACCCCACCTTCTTTGCTTCTATCAGTTGTAGCTTTCCCTGTCAGCCCCAAGCCTTAGTTAATCACTCAGGCAGCCCGGCATTCGGGCAGCTCGCAGTGAACTCCCTGGGCACTAATAGCAAGACAAGTGAGAGCAAGAGCGGGGAGGTAGGAGGTGGGGTGGTGGGGGAGCACTCATTAGGAAAACAGGTATTTAAAGAAATGGTCCATTTCAAACCAAAAGATAATTTGTCTCTTGCTCAAGCAATGATTTTTTTTTTCTCTGAAAAAAGAAAGCATGGTTTATCTACAAATGTGGAGTAGTCGAATTGTGCTGCAAGCTATGCTGAGGCCGACTGTTGACATTATCAATTTAAGGCTTGATAAATACTTCCTGTGTTCAGATGGCATATTTTATTCCCAAAGGAGTGGTTGGGTTTTCAACCCAAAGGCTTTTTTTTTTATTTTTTTTTTATGCTGACTCCCTGTTACCGCTCCACTGATGGCGGAGGACTCGATAAAGTTGAAATATGACCTCCATTTGCACAAAGACTTTGCCTGATATAAAAAAAAAAAGTTGTTGTCGGGTTTCTGAGGTGATCAATGCACCTTACCAAATCCCTCATTGCCTATTTTGTGTTTACTGCCTGAATCAATGATAAAGCAAATAAAAAATTCATATCTTAAGCGATGAAAAAAGTCAGACACAACTTTAAATGGCAAAACTTTTTATGCAAGGCCCTCGTTTTAGAACGGGTCACCGTATGCATATATCACCTGAAATGGATTATGCAGATTTCAACATGTTAACTAAGGTGTTCTTTATGTGGAAATATTAGCTGAGGTGTGATGACTATCCAAGGCTAGAAAATATTGACAGATCTTCCTTTGCATTGAGTATCTATGCCGAGTAAAATTGGTATTGTATGTTCCTGTTTGTAGCATGAACGGCTTTCATGCTACAGTGTAATTCATCACGGTTGTTGTATGGAAGACTAAACCTTCCATAATTAAGAACAAACAAATTAATTAATAAACAAGTCATTAAGATAGTCGACGAGCCAAAAAGCAGTTTGATAAATAAATTAAAGTGCCATTAAATGCAACAAAATACTAAAAACAGGAAATGTATTTAATAGTTGATAAATTTAGTATGTATAAATGTACTCCTTTTTTCAATTTTTGAAAATTTTCTGTGCTCCTGAGTATATTTTATTTAAACCAAAAGTTTCCAGTCATTATTGATTTTGAATGCTATATTTTTATTTTGTTTCTATAAACAAAAATGCCACCCAAATATATTTAAAATATGTTTGTTCCACCTTTCAAATAATTTCACAGACCTTCTATTTAAACACTGATATATTTTCTCCTCCTATGTAGTTGTATTTTTTTATGAAAATGATTTTTCTGAGCCTTTCTATTGTCCTGTTTCTTTTGTCTACAACTATCTGGACATGAAGACACAAAGGGGAGCAGTCGTAGAGTTGAAAGCTGACAGGGAAAGCATCATTTCTATGTTTCATTTACAGTGTCCATTCAACCAAACATTAATGTTTTATGGTGGGAGGCCATGCATACACAGGTAGAACATGCAAATTCCACATAAAGACCCTGAGGTGGATTTGAATACAGAACCTTCTTTTTGCAGGGTAACAGTGCAAACAGATGCATCCCTAGGTATCTGTACCCAGTTATATACAAATCAGTTTAATACAACTCGATCCAATTTTAATTATATCTTTCAATTCATTTCAATTATAGGGATTCCCAAAGACTGTCACAAATCAGCAAATGTGAGGCATTGGGGAATCAAACAAATACCAAACATATTAATAATAAGATATTTTTTCTGATGAAATTTAAAACAAATACAAGAAATACTAAAAAAGAAAAAACAACAACAACAACAAACAGAAACAAAACAAAAACTATTTGGCTAAAAGTGGTTTGGGAACCACAAGTGTAAAAAGATTGAGTAGATCATACAATGCCAGTTTTACAAACGTGTTTTGTAAAATGGGTAGTTTCTGTTAAAATGGCAGTTTGAGGCATTTCTAGATCTGGCACAACTACAGAGTGTAGAGGACTAACTCTGGATCTCTCCCTTTATATTTAGCTATTTATACATTTTTCAAACATGCATTCAAGAATTGTTGCTACTATACAACTTAAAACAGCAATAAATTACTTTTAGTTATGCAAAGAGAGCAGCGTAAGGATGTTCGTGCCACACAGCACAGTCCATTTTCATCTGTGTGTGAAGTAATCTCTGTTCTCATGTGGTGAGCGTAGATTGGCCTGTTTGGCCACCTGAGTCCCTGCTGTTTGGCATACAGTACGCTTCAAATTGCACCTCCTCTGAATAAATGCTTTTCTTTTGTTTTGTTGCCTTTCACACATACATTTCTGTTGGTAATGTGCAAGATGCTGCTTTTTTCTCTTTTTTCGCTGCGATGCTGTTGACCTTTTGTGTTACACATGTTATGAGCGTGTAGACTGAAAAGTTCTGCCGTGTAGTACAATGTATGAATGAAAAACAACAAACACCAACAATAATAGCCAATTTCACAGATGTAGTGGATTTTTTTCATGTTTCTGTGCCATGTTGCTATCCTTTCTCACAGCCATCAACATTAATTTGACAGGAAGTGGAGGTGGTTGATTGTTGCAGCTGGTTAGTTCACCTTAAGAACAGGCTGGACTGAAGTCCTGACAAAGATGTTGTGTGCAAGAAGGGCTTGAGCAGACTATTTGTGAGGAAACTCAGATAGTTTCATGTTTGCAGTATATTGTAGATGCTAAAAATCTTTTAACAGTCAGCAAGCTACTGTCATGTGAACTGCTTGGGAAGTAACGTTTGCCAGAGATGGCATTATGCCGAAACCCATATATCTGTAAAGCATTTATTACACGACAAGGCTGACTAAACTGTTGTGCAAAGCATGTAGTATACAGAAATCAGAAATCCAGTTTATAAATTCATGGGCCGCATCAATGGGATTTTAAAATTAAAACATTACATTTA
>NW_006800055.1:1813017-1830689 GCF_000485575.1 Poecilia formosa | reverse complement strand
ATATATGCAAAAATCTTAAGAACAAACCAGACATTCAAATCTTTGTTTTACTTAGTACTGTCAAAGTGTCAAAGACGGATGCAATCCTGCAAAACGTTGCTGTTTTGTCGAAGCAGAAACAAACAAGATGTTCTTTGGCATCCCTCACCATGTATCAAAAGCTAGAAAGATTATTATTTTTTATTTATTTATTTTTAAGGGCTTATAGGGGGATGTTCACATGACTGTACTACAGGAGGGGAAAGATGACTCTCCAACTTAAGTTTCCTTACAGAATGGTTTGTATACATGGACAAAAAAAGAGAGGATGGAAAAGTAAAACATTTTCCATTTCTTAGTAGAAAAAAATGAAAGACCTTCCATGTTTGAAATGATGATTTCTTAATCAAAATCCCAAAACGATCTTTTGACTTGGACACAAAAAGAACATCATTTTGCACAGAAGTGGTGTACATAAGATACTGCATTATGAATTTAAAGAGAAGTATGCAGCATCTGGAACAGAAGAACAGACAAACAGGGCATATATTGGAAGAGGAATCTTGTAATGTGGGCTTTGCCATGGATGTCTTGATCGTTTGCCATGCAGTAACACGCACACAAGCTACGGTACTTATTATTTTCGCTTATTCTCGGTCTAAATATTTTTCTCCCTGGACTCTTCTGCTGTTGTTCACTTTTTATGTCAACCTGGAAACCAACATGGACAGTCACTGCATACATGATGCAGGCTTGCGCATAACAGACCAAATCTTACCTGCACAAACTCAAACACATCAAGGATTTAACTTTGAGGAGAAATGTCAGGTCTCTTTTGCATGTAGCAGCTCAAGTTTGCCCCAAGACTTTCTCTCTACAGCGTGTTCACTTCCAAATAGAGCAGTTTAATGATGCCAGGAAGAACTGCAATCACTTCAAGTTCTCAGAAATGTTATCGTCACTCATGAATGTGCCCATTTTAATGTGCTAGTGCAACCCAATGGTTCTCGGTAATAATTTTGAAAAAGAAAAAAGTATGTTTGCTTGGCTGTACAGTATATTTAAATGTTGTTCAGTGTGCATGACCCAGATTGAAGGACATTTGAAACTTTTTCTTTATGCCAGCCGTAAGAGAAAAATTTAAGAGAGAAAAAGCTTTTGAGGTGAACTTTATTACATTTCCTCAATGTCAGGTTGCCCACAATTGTCTGCTTGTTTTCACATAATTAATACATTCGTTTTACTTTTGAATTTGGTTTCTCCCAGTTCCCAGTTGCTGTGTGTGAGATCTGGCACTCACAGATTAAGTAATATTATTAAGTTTGCATTAGCCTCTGTTGCCTCTAATAATCCCATGAATCAGTTGATCTGCAGTGAAATAAATAACCTGAATACAAATCATTTGTTCTTTTTACAACACTGGGTTAAAAAACTAAATATTGTGTTGGTCTTCAGTAAATGTAGCTTTGATTAAAGGCAATTTTAAGATATTAAAGAGCAATTTTACTGAAGTTAGTTTAACAACAAAGGATGTGCTGCTTATATTAAAAAAGATGCAGGTAAAAATTATATGTCCTCTTCATATTAAAGCAACAGCTATTCACTGGGTTGTAGCTTCTTTGTTTCATCCACTTGCCTTTTCCCCCTATATTGGAACCCTATATAACTCTTGTCACATGGTCATTTTCTCAAACCTCTCCTTTGTGGGCCTTATCTTTATAGCTCATTGCACAAAATGAAAGTACCGTTTCATGAATAAAAGGTAGCAAATTGAAAGAAAATGCTGCAAATTGCCTTGACCGCAGAGCACCTCTTCAACTGAACAGCGATGTTTAAACCCATAAGTGACTTCAAAAAAGCTTTTTCCCTTATTGCTGATAAACAGGACCTTTGTTGTTGATGTAAAATGTGTCCTGACCAAAGATTAATAAATTTGTGTTCATTTTTAAAACAAAAAGTAACAACTTTTGATCGTTATCTTTCATTGGTCACAATTTTACTATACCCAAGTTGTAATAACTGTATCATTGATAGTAATACAATTTTTTCTTTTTCTTTTTTTTTTTTTCAAATTCACCCTCCATCTGTTTAGGCTAAAATTTAGGCTCAAAAATCACCTCTTCTCTCCTTTTTTTTTTTTTTTTTTGTTTAGCGTTGTAGCACATTGTAAGAAATATTGTCTTAAATCAACTTGGAAGAACTGAAACTAAATTTGAATCTCAAATTTGACTCAGTTGGGCTGTTTTTTTTTTGTTTTTTTGTCACAGGGTGTAATTACTTACTTTCTTCCCCATCAAATCCCTAAACAAAAGACAAAAAAAGCAAACACTGAATTCTGAAAACAGCAAAATGGTACCACATTAAAAAAGAGTACCATCAAGAACATTCACTTTTAGCTCATTAGACAAATTAGGTGTTATGTTGCAGAATGTGCATGCATCAAACTTTTGGTACACAGGCATTGTCTAGTCTTTGTAATTGCTTTAATCTGAAGATTAACACTGAAACAGGATACTTCAATCCACTATATGAATTGAGAAATATATATTTTTTCCACAGTGTCAACATTAAATCTTACTTTTCTGTTTCTGGTTAGTTAGGGTTATCATACATTATTTCTGTTTGCTGAGAGAGAATATTTAAAAATATTTTTCATTACTTTCTTCAGAAGTTTACTTATTACTAGGCATCAAACAAACATGGAAAACCCCAGCTGACATGGCTCCTTAACCCTCTGATTGGTTACTTTTCAATATTTTAGTTAAATGGCTGTACACCTTTGGATGTGTTTTTAAGGAAACATCTCAAACAGTCATGTTTGTAAAAGGTTTGTGGTGTGGCCACCAAAATTGCCTAATTTAAATCCCAGTAGTTGGTTTGTGAACAAGATGACCGATATCGTTACTCAGTTACACCAGATTTAGATTCATTAAAGGAGCCGTTCACCCATCCTTGCTGTTAGCGTGACTGTGTTGAACAGTCACATGCTTTCAGCAAACAATATTTTTCACAGATTTTCTGTATGAGTGTTAGCACATTGCTGATTGGTCGACTTTTGTCCCATGACGGCTGCACATGCCTGGCTCCCTGGTAGGACTCTGTCATGAAGACTGCACATGTCTGTTTCTCTGGCCATGCTCCCATCCTGTCTGTTTGTATTTTTCACCCTGAGACAGCAGATCCTTCCAGCTTTAATATTACTATTATGTCTCTTCTGTTGCCGCAGCATAGTTGTGCTGTGAACATGGTTTAGGTTATAAATGTTATTTTCTAAATGTTTTTTTTAGATGTGAATAAAAATATTAGAATAAAATGCCATAATACAGACAGATTTGCATGTGTACCACAATAATGAGCTAATTAGAAGTGGATTCATTGTGTTTGGGTTGACAATGAGTTTGAGTCCATCAAAAACACAACATGTAGGTCCTCCATTGTTAAATAAAACTATCATTGTTGTTTTCTAACAAGTTTGGCATAATAATTGAGAATATTTACTCATGTTTCATTTACTCTGAATGAAAACAGGAATGTGTTTGACTGTTTTAACAAAGTCTGCCTTTGTGAGATGTTTTTTTTATTTATTTTTTTATTATGAAGCAAGGTAAAGAGCTGGTTAGAGCTGTGACTTTCACCATTTCAAATATTGTTGTAAATGATGATCTTTTAGCTTGAGTAATTCAGTTATTGCATAAAAAGTAGCCTTCCTGACGATCTCTAAAATTACAAGGTTACTGAGCCAGCAGGGGGGCTCTTGTGAGAAGTACAGTGTGGTCAAAGCTTGATTGAAACTTTATAAAGTATGAATTCAGAGTAGACAGTAATGCTGGCTTCTTAACTGAAGACATTTTCTGATGCAATTCTGAACTTTAAGCAACACATTACTGTTTGATGAAGTAATTTATTAACAGTTGTTCCACTGTTTATATTTTATGTGGAAATTTAATGGAGAGTGATGGAAGAAGTAGTGATGTGAAGTTCACAAATCTGATTCTTTTGATCAGCTCTTTACCATGAATGATGAGACTTGAGTTTCAGTTTGTGAGAGCTGTGCTTTCGATGTGTGTGGTTTTTTTTTTTTTATAACTTTTCTTGGTTACAGTGCTCTGCATGGCATTCAGTTTAATTTAAAATTATATTTATTTAATCGGCAAATAAATAAAACACATAAAGTAGGTGGATGTTCAAGGACACAGAGCGCATTCGCATAGCTCTCTGTTTCCGATGCATCTCATGGCAGCAGATGGGAGAGAGGATTTATAGTTGTGTGTTGCTTGTCGTTAGTGCATTGCTGAAATTGTCAAAAGAGGATTTTTGGTTCTGCCAAAGTCACCCAAAACCAGTGTTTTCCTCTACCGGTTGTTACATTTTTCTTTTATCTTGTTTCTATGCTACAAATATTACTAAACTATCTTTAATGTTTAATGTCCAAGGCATAAGCAAACTAAGCAGCCGCTTAGGGCCCCATGCATGTTTTACAATGTCACACTGCAAGATGACATAGTGCTACTGTTTACAGTCCAACCACGCTTGACCACTACATTGTAAAACATAGCAGCCTCATTCCGTTGACTTACTACGTTGTCTAATTTAGAAGAAGCTAAAACAGCATTTTCAGCTGATTTGTATCATCGGTTTAAATGAACAAATTCATAAAAGTCAATCTAATTAATTATTCTTGATAGATCTAATGGCTTCAACATTTGCACACAGGTCAAAATAACTTACAGATGAAGTAAATATTTGTCCTCTAACTTGGAACATAGTGTCCAATGTTTTCACGTCCCTATCATGGTGATAACTAAATGGTAACATTTTAAAGCAACTGACTGCAAATCTTGTGAGGCAAAGTGAATTTTAATGCAAGATGCTGTACCAAAAAGAAAAAAAAATAGCACAGGTACAGTCATTGAAGAGGAAGTGGACCTGTCACCATACTGACATCGCTGCTATTAGAGGAACGTTCTCAGGTGCAGTGGCTGGCAGTCTCCAGTGTTTACCAGGGAACATCATTAGCCTGGCGTCTCACAGCCTTAAAATGTCATATATCCACTGTAATGAACTGTGAGAGCGTGCATTATTCCCAAACTTCCCTGGTGCAGCACCCACATTAATCCAAATGCTCAAAACCTGCACCTCCAGTCCCTGCACTCATTAACAGTGGCAGATATCAAGATAGGAATAATGAGAAAGTGCCCGCAAGTCAGGACATATATTAAAGAAATAGAAAGTCCAAGAGAAATGGAGCTTCAGATGGAGAGAAGAAATCCTGTCATAAATGGCAAAACACCCTCGAGGAAAGGTCCAGGGTAAGATGACAAACAGCATGAATTCATATTGTTTGGAGATGTTGACAGACTCTGCAGAAGTCATGAGCAGTCTAAGACAATTTTAACAGCATTCTTTAGGCTGCTGGTATTTACTGCATGTAAAATGTTTTTTTTTATAATATAGATAGAAAAATCCATACAGTAGATTTACAGGGATATTAATCCATAAATATTTCAAGCTTCGTCCTAAGGTGCAAGAAATTATGCACTCTTCAATATGTTTTGGGAATATAACGGTTGTTTATGCAATTTTTATGTTGCTGCAAAATCATAGGTTTGCACAATTTATAAGCTTTTGAAACTATAAGAATTGTGCAATCTGGATCAGCTACACTTGAAATAAACACAACTTCTCCAGTGTTGCTGGGTTCTCAAGGACTTAGCAACACTGGGTTATTGATGATCTGATTACAATAGAAACAGTTTTACAGTGGTGAAGGACTTATTAAGGATTATCTACATAAAGTTAGCTATGCTTCTTTTTAAGAGGACAAACAAGTGCCCTCACTTAGAGACAACTATTTTTATTGTTTTTCCCAAATAGAATAAGTTAAGATTCAGGGAATCCAAAAGAGCTTAAGTGATTTAGTTTTTGGAGTAAAGAACCAGGGAATTTTTAAAGAAAGTAGATTAGAATCCATGCTGTAATTCAGAGGGTGCGAACAACAGTCACTACAAGCCAGAAAAAGGGGGAGAATTTTTTCTTCACATTTAATGTGAACAAAGCCGACTTTGCCCTAGTCCTACCACTGACGGTAAATCTGGATTGTCAGTTGGAGAGCAACAACATTGTGTGTAAGTAACGTAAAGCACATTTTGGTTAAACACACATGTACTTTTATTCCAGCTGCTTGCAAGATAGATTTTGTGATACTCGAGTGCAAAGAAAAGTATCAGTAACCACCAGCTGCACCAGTCGTCCTATTAAAGAATTGTAAGTCCAAGCAGAAATTTCCACAAATATAATGTGATTTTATGGCCATAGATGTCAGGATGACAGACTTGTAGTCATTTAACTCTATGATGGTACATTTCTTGGGGATTGGGATGATAATGAAAGCACAATCCTCAATGCAACAGGTGGAACCAACTCCAAGAGCATCCAACGCAAACTCAAATCCACTGAAAGCTGCCGCCAGCTACATTTTGTCCAGGAGCAGGGAAAATGACAGGGTCTGTTCCTTAATTCCTTCTTCTGGAGCTTTATCCATCGGCTCGGTTCTGGAGAGTCCCACAGGTAGAAAGTCATAGAAGAACCAGGTGAACTAATTAGAGATATTTTGGTACAGCTGTGGCAAGGAGAAAGCAGAGAAACTGAGGGAGGAAACTAACAGAATGAGCTGAACTAAGAGTCAAATAGAAAAATCCTGACAGTATTGAAAGAAAAATATATTCAAATATACAAGAAACAGAACACAAGATTAAACTAAGAAAGAAAAGATTGTACAAATATGTTAAAACCTTAGTAACAATGGTTAAAAGAAAAAAAATAAGGCAAGACCTACAGATCCACAAGAAGATGATCAAACATAAACCAAAACCACCACTTCAATTAAATAATTATTTAACCATAATATGCAATTAATTTTTCTTGCCATTTGCATGGTGACAATGCATTCAACTTTAAATTTAGCCGCTGGTGCCAAATGACATTCCAAAAAAAAGTAAATTTTTAATTGGATATATTATTATTTTATAGTTACAAAAGCCTAATGGTGCTTTCCAAGCATACAAACAGAATTAAATTAATTTCAAATTTAAATTTGATTTTAAATATTACTTGTTAATTCTCAAAAACTTTTTTTTTACTTGCATATCTAGGAAAATTAAAAAACCCTGAAGTCCCTTTCAGCATATCCATTAGCTCAAAGTTGAACTTCAACAGGACATCACCTTAGATGGCCGCTTGGCCCAGAGTAGGGCTGCAGACTCATCCACAGGGCAGCAGCAGGCAGGTGTAGCAGGAGGCCCTTATAATTGGCAGTCTGCTGTAACCAGGCCTCTGGTGGGGCCAGGCTGTGACTCGTGAGGAAGACACATGAAATGAGCTACTGCATCAAAAATTGAGGTTGGCAACCTCCATGCACGTCTGGGCGATTTTTCAAATGAGCATTTCTAGGCCCCAGAGGAAACCACTGCACTCATGCTATCGTAAGCAATTGGAATAAAAATGGACAAAAAGTTCTTTTTTTTCTTTTTTTTCCCCCCTGGCATGCTTAACTGGGCTGGGCAAAAGGGCAAACTGTAATGTTCAAAAAGATGTAGATAAGGAAGCAAGAACAAAACAGTGACAAGTTTCGTTTTCTATTAAAAAAAATAGGTTAGCATAATTTTGTGACCGTAATTTTGTTCTTTCAAACCTCACACGCTGTTCTCTTGTTAGTATTAAGGACTTTATGGCTTAAGAGTGTTTTGCTGCAGCGGACATATTTTTTTTTTAAACTCGCAACAAAAATAACTCAGTTTTCACATTGAAGGTCCCAAGTTTCTTTAAATGTTGATGTGAAATATGCCTTTCAAGACATCCGCTATCAATTTTATTAAATCCAAAGAAATTTTAGAATAGCAGCATTTGTTATTTTCCTCTTATTTTTTAAGGCAGCATGGAATGACTGGTTGTGCAATGTGTCTGAATTCAAAGACAAACTGTGAACATATCACAAGCAGTATTTTCATAAACAGTAAAGCGATTCGGTTTAGTCAAAAGTGGGTGTGTTTTGGGTTGGCACTGAGTCTCTGGAGGCCTAGAATTTCACCACCACAATGCTGGCACTGAATAAGAAGGCAGAAAAAGAAAGCGACAAGCTTTGGATTAGAAAGGATTTGCAAGCAACTTAAAGAAATGTTTAAATCCCACAGTGTTTGTGTTCAGATTTACTTCAAAATATTAAAAAAAGAGAAAACATTGGAAACCAAATGAAAAAAGAGAGATTTTTTTCATAACTAAGCAATCAGTAAAATTACCTTTCTTATACGACCCATTTTTAATTTTTTGAAGGCTCATAACATCCCTAGATCTTTAGCTCAAGACTTAGTTGGAATTTGTTGTGGTTCACAGACTTGCTGTGGCTTACATGCAGATACTGTTGAAAGTTTGCCTTAACTTATTAAGGCATGCAATTAATAAGTTACATTTAATAATAATAATAATAATAATAATAAAAATACATTTTATTTATAAGCACCATTCAATACTCTCAAGGCCATCTTACATGGACATCATAAAAACAACACATTTTGAACAAAGATTAAACATATTACCCAAGTATTTGTTGCTATATTTTTTTATGTAGTATAGTTAAGCCTGTGTAAAAATATTTATGAAGTCACTATTTGAAAGTAGGGAGAAAGGCAGGCTAAGTTGTAGTGCTCCATACACTACAACTTAGCCTCATGCTTGACACACCATTGGAAACACCATTTTTTATTATCTTATGGTTTTGCTGTTTGCGTTAACAGTGAGACCAGTAATAGTACTCACAACATAAGGCTGGTTTCGTCACTCATTTATTTAATTTAGTTTTATTTTATTATTATTATTAATATTATTATTATTATTATTATTATTATTATTATTATTATTATTATTATTATTATTATTATTTTATTATTATTTATTCACTAAGCAAACTGGACTAATGATCAGTGCAAACACATCCATTACATCATGCCACAGCTGTTCTTGCCTCTCAGTTAAACATGACATTCTTCTTAAAATTCCAGCAGCCTCTAGTTTAGAGAATGGAAGAAAATTCCCTCATAGAAAGCTTACAGGTGAACTATTGAGGCACCCTTTAAAAGGGACAGAACAACATTTGACTGTTTCATTGGGAGATCAGTTTCTGCATGGCATTTGAAAATCAATAATGCATATGGAGGTTTTTAATGCATGGCTAGAGCCCATAAAAATGTGGAATCATTGATGATATATGTGAACAGACTCACTCAAATATACATATATGCTTGTCAAAATTAGAAATGGACTCTGGGCATGTTGCCTGGTGTAGCAGTCGAATGGCCACCTCATATCCACAGGGTAAAGTCCTCGACGCAGCTGTTCTGGTGTTGATCCCTAGCCTTAAGAGCTTTGCAGCATGCCTTACACCACTCTCTTTCTGCCCATTTCCTTTCTGATTACTGTCAATAAGGGTCACTAGTGCTACAAAACAAGTCTGTACTTCACTCCGACACCAAAGTGATGCTTAAAAAAAAAAGAAAAACCTTGGAAAAGCTTTACAACACATACTATTCTCAATCAATCCATCTTGTACTAACTAGTACAAGATGGATTGTTTTCCTGGAACCTCTCTGCACAATGTGCACCTGGGATCTTGCCTGGTAGATCTGGGCTTGTTTTGCTCTGGTGCATAAGGTCTGCTCCCATGCTGCCATGATCAGTGCTTCTGTAGCCTGGTCGTTCACCATAACGTTAAACAAGAAAAGGAAGTTTTGTGCCACTTCCAAATGGGAAACAAAAACTTTAGAGAAAGCAAAAAGTAAATCAAATTTTAACTCTATTCTTACACTTTTAAATGTTTATGAGCTATTTAACAGTTTAAGCTCATTAGCCTTAAAAATGTCATCTGTCAGTTATACGCATGGCCATGACCTTTTGATGACAAAGGTTGTAATACTTTGTCTTTAAACGTGACAAAATTGTAGATCTGCATAGGCAAGGCTCCTCAAGACAAGGTATCACTGCTGAGGTTGGATGCAGTAAGAAAGTGTTTTTTTTCTTCTTCTTTTTTTCTGTTATGGGTGTTGAAATGAAAGCATACATTAGAGGCAAGAATGATATAAGTTAATAAGACTTGACTCTCCTTTCACATAAAAGATTGTGATGTCGGAAAGGAGTCTACAATCTATTGCAATAAGTATGTAAACACTATGTCTTGAGCGTAGGTTAATTGCTGATTTAAATTTAATTAAATTCAAAATTACTTAATTAATCATAGAGGAAAATTAAATGTTTCTGTAACTCATATTACAGGAGTTCATTCAAAGTGGTTGTAGATGATTCTGTAGTAGTGGTCAGTGTTACAGGCCTTAGCAAAAACTGAGATGATTACATGTGGTGTCGACAACTGCTGATGGTGGTATGTAAGAGGTTGCCAAAACACCCTCTGTTGTTCACAAGCACTGCTCGTCTTCCCACTTTGCTTTTGCAAATCTTTGTCTGCTTGTATGGTCAGAAAGACCAGCAGAGAGACAATGGAGCCAGGTATTGGATCCTCAGTGACATACATAATACTGCAGTCCTGACACTCTGAGTCATAGTCTTTGAAGTCATCCAGCTTATTTTTGCCAAAGATCTCACATGACCCTTTATGATCTATATAAGAGATAAAATTCTTACATATAATATTGATCTAAATTTACCAAATCCATCAGATTTTTTACATTGATTAAACAGGCTAAAACTCATAAGTTACAACCTTTTGGAGTTTCCATCTCTCTACTTGGGTATTGACTGCTGTATAAAATCTGATCATTTGAGGAAAAGTGCTTCTCCCCATATGTTTTCTGTGTCGTGGCTGAACAAGTTAGCAGAGCAGACGTAAGAACACATTTGCATTTGGCCGACCAAATCACTATTTTTATAGGCCTCTTTCGCAATTACATATTCTTTCGGTTAAAGCTACTTTCAGATGGAATTAGTTCTTTATGTGCTCCGATGCTTGTAGTCCATTAATTTAGTTTTATTGCTGCTAAATTAGATTCACTTATGCCCTCTGGCAAGGAAGCATACTGTGCATGAAAATAATTTATACCACTAAACATTTGTTCTCAAAACATTCATCTCAAGTTCAGTGTAGGTATGTCATATGAATGTTAAATGACCTCAACATCTCCTTGATGTCTCTGAAAGTTGATGTAAAATGTTAATGTAAACTGAACAACTTGCACTTTCTCATTTGGGTTTCTCTAAAAGTCACAAGCAGCCTCCGCCAGGCTGGGATATCATGTCTCACCGCCTACTGCAACTTTCAGGGGGATTCTTTTCACTGTGAATCTGGCATTGAGATAATAATTATATTGTCACCTTCACCCACTATATTCCGTGCAGACGGTGCTCTTTCCCTTTTATCCTCTAACATTATGTTTTAGTGCCACATTTTCAGCATTATGAAAAATGCTTTCCTTCTGCTGAAGTAAGAGCTGCAACTTCAGAGGTCACTTTGAGTATTTTATTTGATTGCAGCTTGTGTGCTGACCTATGAAGTACATATTCAAAAGAGTCATACTATTTGCTCTCCATCTTAAGCTAAGTTAGAATAAAACAACAGAACAATGGATAGGAAAGGCAAGCCTAACTGGTGGAGATATACTTCTACTCTAAAACTGTTCAGAATCTTCATGCATTTCAAGATAAGCATGTTTTCTGTGTTTCTTATTTTGTATTGTATTATTGTAGAAAAGTAGAAAAGCACATAAACATGGCAAAGACAACTTTGCCATGTCTATGTGCTTCGATTACATTACATATAATTTAGGGTGATGGCGGGGAGCCCTTCCAGTCCCAAATTTGAAACCTATTATCAAAAATAAAGGGTCAAAACTCCAGTGGAAACTTACACAAAACTTGCGTTCAACTATAAGAAGGATTTTGTTTACTCTAATTCCAAGATTTATCCTCAGATATTCTGAAGTGTGTAAATAATTCTTGAAGTATAATTTAATGAAAAATATATTTTTAAGCTAATACAGCTTCTACATTGCTTTATTATCTTTTGAAAGAAGCACAATTCTTAGATTAATAAAACAATTTCAAACTATAATCTGCCAAGGTTGTTAGTAATTTGGGGTTAAGATGGTATGGTGGTTAGTGAGCTAAACTAGAAAAAAATCACTTCATGCTTATTTCCCTGTTTTCATTTTGGTCTATAACAGTGTTTCTAAACCTTTTTTGGGCCAGCGCCCCCTATCCCATATCCAGATCCCTCACCGCCTCCACCAAAGAATTTGTAGGCTACTTTGCACGGACTATTATTTTACTATTAATATTACTATCACTATCGTAGCTGTTTTGATTTTTATGCTTGTTTCTGTATTTATCATTAAAAATAATTTCCCAGTGAACAAAAAAGCCATGTGAATGGAAATTTTCACAGGTGTCTATGAAAAATGCAATGAATGAACATTCAACTTAAAATCGGTAGGCCTAACAGCAACCAATCAGAGTGGAAAAAATATTCTTGTTCTGTGCCATTTTCTAGTTGTTAAATATTCCACAAAATGACCAGATAAAAGATGAACAACATGCCAGTTTAAACTTTGATGTATTTGCAAAACGACTGAGCTCTGCAACATTAAAACATGGATAGAACTGTAACTACATCAATCATAGCTCTTCTTCTCTTCAGTGTTTCTGTGAGTTTCTGGTGGTGCAGCTCTGTGCTGCCTTCAGGAGAATGGGACATCAGAGTATCATCCATTAAATTTCACCCACGTGGCATTTATTGTGCAAACCAGAGCTTTCAGGAGGGGCATCACTTATCGTTTATTGACGCTCACCACTCGTAATCTTCACTCATCACTTGCTGCGCCGCCTAATCGTCATAACCCAAAGGAATCCCAGCGCCCCCCTTTTGTAAAAATTTCCGCCAGCGCCCCCTGCCATCCTCTGAACGCCCCCCGGGGGGCAGTACTGCCCACGTTGAGAACCGCTAGTAGATCAAAATGATAATTTCTTTCTTTTGACACAAAAGTTACTTTGGTCAGTCTTTCGAATAGAGAAAAACAACCCGTCCTGATGTTACTTTTTATTGCTATAATGCTTGACTAATTTTCACTAAATCAGCATAGAACAATAAACAATAGCACAATACTAGACATTATAAACATGGTGGAGCATATGTTGTATTCCATTAGATGTTGGAAGGGGGAAACCCCCTGGTGCTACAGTGTAATTGCAGTGTTACTATGTTACAGGGGATTAACTCAGATAGGATGGAAAAGAAACAATCTGATTTCACTGCCAAATTAGTTTGTTTTCCTGAAAAGACTGAAGATTCCATTAGAGGACTAAAACTTACAATGCTTCACTACAGCTGCATTTTGTAGATTGATCATAACACAGTAGTTGATCTCAAGTGGCTTTTGATGTTGCAGTAACGTTAGTTATGACACTTGCTAAAGCATTATTTTAAATCTTCTTGTAGTCTTTTTGCAATTTTATTATGATCCCTCCACTATTTTAACATAAAGAAGCCATTAATATTTTTCAGAAAACTTTTACAGTGAAGCATCACTGCTTTATGAGCCTATAATCTGTAATTCTCTGGGTAAACTCAGTTTCTGCACCAGCTTTTTCACATTGGCTGCTTTTCTACTATGAAATGTTTAAACATCAGAGAGGTCCCTGCAAATGGTTTTGTGAAGAGCATAATACTTGTAGCACAAAGCACCTGGAGACAAAAGGAAATGCTTTTATTTCATGACTTGGAATAAGACATAAACCTCTACAAATTACAACAGAGTACAAACCACTGTGAGACACACCTGAGATAAAAGGCTTTGATTCTTGTGTCTTCCCCGCTGCCCCAAGCAGCCATCCATCAACAAAAATCTGAAGCTCAGAGATCTAAAACCCAGCGATGTTTTGTTACAGCAGAGCACCAAATTTGCTGTTTCAATGTCTGGTATTATGTATTAGCTGCAGTTTGCTATTGTCTAATTTGTTATATTTTTCTCCCTCACCCAAAACATAAGCTATCTGGAATACATTCATTACACATTTCACTTAACAAATGTCTAATGAACATATAGTTATACTATATTATATTCTCTAAATGCAATCCCTTCCGCCATTTCCCCCTTTCTGTTGCTGTTTTTATTAACTCTTTCTTGATATTTTATTTTTCTGTTTCACATTTACTCATTTTTATTTTTGTGTGATGTACTTGAAGAGTTGATATAAAGAGAGACAGACATTCAAAGTTTTTGATAAATGTACAAAGTGAACTTTTGAATAATTTCTTAAAAATATACCTTGTTTGGGACTTTATATTGCTGATGAACAACTTACATGCACTTATGAAATCACATTATGCTTCAGGTTTTTAAAGATTTAGATTTAAAGCTTTGTCTATTTAAAAAAAATTGAGTAAACAACTTTATTGTTATATAAAATCTAAATTAGCTTTAGTAATTCTCCCAGAAAAAGTGGTCAAATACATTCAGAAATATGACATGATCTTGTTCAGGGCTACAATACAAGTGTTAGCATTCACTCAAGTGTTAGGAGTGAATATGTTTCACTCATACTTGAGTGAAACATGTTATGTCACTCAAATATGTTCATATTTGAGTGAAAATATATTTTTCTTTTGTGTGGGTTTTAGGAATTTAATGAGTTCAAACTTTTGCATTTTATTCTACATATTAAAAATCAATTGTACTCTTACTTGTCACCTGCTTATCTGGAACCAGGTTGCAGGGGCAACAGTTTCAGCAGACATGCGTACATTTCCCTCTCCCCAGCCACCGCCTCCAGCTCCTCAGCAAAGGTGTTTCTTCAATGACTTTACAACAAACAATTGACTTTTTGTTTTTAAGACTTAAAGTCAATTGTCCTATAATCTTTATGACCTTTAAAAAACACTATTCGAAAACCTCAAGTTAGGACATTCAATACTGTGCAAGTTGCATATTTGAAATGTCTGTAGATGGCAAAGTGAAGTCAAAGTCAAATGTATTGTTTTTGTAAAAACTTGGTCTTATTCTATTTACATGCTTCTTATCTCTACTCTCTTTAGCAATATGGAGCAAAAGCCAGTTTTTAAAACACGCAGAATGGATATAGACCACACATAAAAATGTATTTTATTTAGTGTATTAACAAATTTTACTGTACATTTTATAGACAATGTTGTCATATCATTTGCTTCACAAACAACAGCATTATAAAAATAAAAGCACATGTAACACATTGTGAACCTGTTATATTGTATCTTTCAAGAAATCTGCACTATACAGCATCTATTTAGCATTTTCTTACAAAAATGTGTTGTAGACTAGAAAAAACGTGACGATCCTTGTTTGGAAAGTAAAAAAAAAAAAAGAAGTAAGAAGACATGCCCCATCGACGCATAAGAAATGAAAACTACTATTTTCGTCTTAAATACATGTGATGAGGGAAATACCAAAATAAATAACAAATTAATGCCAAATGAAACCACGCTGGTATTGAGATTATTTTTGTGAAATAATACTGGTTGGATTGTTCTTTCACAACATAATGTTTCTGTTTTATGTGTGCAAGTGAATCAGGTTTCTACAATCTACAAATTTTAGCACATTGGTAAAATATGACAACAAAGCTTTGAATTCATAACATGAATGGCAAAACCTTTTCATAAAGAGTAATGAGGCATGTATGGTGAAAACCTATTCAATTCTAAGATGTTATACAAATTTATAGGAAAAGTTGATATGAGAATCTCAGTCATGGAGTTGAGATTCATGTCAATTACAAAGTCCACCAAAATGTCCATTGCACTGCTTTAGAATTGCTCCTCGCAATTGATAGGCCTGTGTGATAACTGCTCCATCTGTGCGTCTGGCCGCCGGCCAACTTACTAGCTACATAATTTGGTTGTTTCATATTCAATGGAGTTTGGCTGCTTGGCACTGAAAGTCTGCAGTGCTGCCTGGATCCTGGTAACATCTGTTGTGGACAATTTGAGCCGGTGCCGCAACAGACAAGAAAATAGATCCAGAGGCTGAGCTCCAGGTGGGGAAAGCCTGTTGACCCGATCCCGGATCTCCAGCAGCTGCAGTAGGGCTGAGTCCTGCGATCCCTGAGTATATGGGTAGTCCAGCTGTAAAATTAAGTCCTGGATCGCTTCTGGGTCAAAGTGCATGCTGTAGCCATAGACCTGGATGCTGTTGATCTTCATGTAGCCCAGATTTTGGCCCGGTTCCAGATATTCCAGTGGTTCAAAATATACACTTCCATTTCCATTGCCTGAAGGCCCTCTGATGCGGCTCCGTAGGTAGAAGTGGACAGTCTCAAAAAATGTTTTCCATTTATTGCCTAAAGTCAAAGTCCAGTTGAAACAGTCATAAGGAGGATCTAATTTAGTCCTCTCCCAGTCTGGGTAGTTGTTCTGGTCAATGGGCATGATCCAACTCTCTGAGTGACTCCCCCCAAATGGATTGATGTAGACAGAGAGCATGGGGTCAAGTGTGCTGTTCTTGGTAAGGCAAATCTGCAGAGACATGCCCAGGAGCATGTGGACATGGTTTGATTTGTATTTATTACTTTTTAGAGTCAGCAACATCCTCTTTCTCCATGATGGGTCAAACCAGTTATTCAGCCTGACATCATTGCTGACAAAGATCCCATGGATGCTGATTCTGTTGTCTCTTTTCTGCAGCAGGTAGCGCAACTCCATGTCCTGCAGGTCAGTCTCAAAGCCGATGTAATGGTCAGTGGAGTCTGGCACTTCGTTGCGGCACATGCCCTGGCTCAGCATGTAGCCCTGATTGCATGTGGCACAGCGGGAGCGATTTTCATAGGAGCAGGATGCGCACGAGGATCCCTCCCCTACTGTGCATGGGATCACACTCTGGCAGGGGGGATGCTCGTACGGGCAGGAGCAGCTCCGGGTCTCCTCCATGTAGGAACCCAGGTGGTTGTTTTCACTGCAGTACATGATGGACAGGATGTAGTTGAGCCAATACCCAAATGGCCTGCAACAGAACCAGAGCAGTAGGTGAATACACAGGTAACAGAGCTTATTATTTTTCAACAGAAACCAAATTCAAGCACAAACATAACCCACTTTCTCGTTTTGGATACATACTTGTGTTTTGCCTATAGTGGACAGTGCATGTTAAGTCAAATCATAGAATTTAGAATACAAACTACGTGGGGCCAGTTTTACACTCCCAGAGATCACAGTAATGAGATATGTCTGATCTATTAAGGAACCATGTTGCCCTTATAAAAAGATCTTCTATCCTGTAAAACTTGAACCTATTTTTAAGGACATATCCTTCACTTCTGAGTGTATGCATAAATCCATCTAATTAAGTCTGATTTATGGTGCCCATCGTAATATAAAATATGGATCATCACTGAAGCCAGCAAAGTGATGACATAAGTCAGGGCTGCATGCTTCAATCTTGACATCAAAACCCATGCAAGTTCTAACATCATTCCTTGATCTAACAATGTAATAAGGGGGAGGCGACTTTTATGGCTGAGGATCTACATATTTCTTCAGTTCTGCCTTTATTTGTAATGCGTATTATACCAGCAAAGCAAGACTAATGTTCAAGAAATCTCCTTTGATCCCTTGCAGTTCCTGTGTAGGTTATATCTTACTGGCATAAGTTTAGTCCATATATATATAT
>NW_006800055.1:1785616-1812948 GCF_000485575.1 Poecilia formosa | reverse complement strand
TTTGACACTAGATAGAGGATTAAATTGTAATTTTGTGTTCTTTAGTAAGAATTATAATACAAGTAATTAGAAGTAAGAGTTGGTAAAAGTTGCATAAACAACAATCATATTCAGTAAATTAAAATCTACATCTGAATAAGTCTTGTCAGATTTAAAGTAGTACCCTGTACAAAATGTTTAAGCAGGTATTATTTTTATTAAGCACACGTGTGTGCTGTTTTTTTAAGAAAGAGTTTTTAATAGGTAACTAAGAACTGAATGTGAAAATACCTCGCATTTCAGAAACTCACGTTGCACATATCCGGGCTTCAGAGTGTAAACTGTGTACAGCAACAGTAAACAGGAAGTTGTCTTACTACTGCATTGGATCAGCAGGACATGTAAAGTCATGGAGACAATGCATGCAATATGGGCCGAAGAGAATCTGTTTTCATTCTGCAATCTGCTCTATGTCTATTAGTTTATTTCACTCGGATCAATGTCACACATAAACTTTTTCTGCCTCAGGTTCAGTTTACACCTGTGGGAGAAAAAAAAGATTTTCCCCTGAAGATGCACTATAGCTTGTTCCATTAGAAGCAACATTCATTTGACAAAAAAAGCACACCAGTTCTTCTGCAGAGCTTCATTATGACTGTTCTGACACCTCCACACAAACAGCACAGCAGAAAGCAGTGTATATAGCTTTTGTGCCTACGATACTTTTTTTCCTGCTTTGTCCTCGTATGAAAAGGCCCCTGATGCCTCAGTACTAAAATAATAGCACTGAACCATGAATATGTTTTTTAGAATATATGCCAGGAATTAAATGGGATGGTTTTAAAAATTCAAGTATTAAAATTACTATTAAAAAAATACTGATAGGGTTGTGTAGAATCAAGAGAATTACCCTAATATAGATAAGGGATTGGATGAAATGCATTAAAAACCCCAATTAAAGTGATTATGTAAAAATATCAAAGCAGATTTCATAGAAATTGCATAAGAATTATTCTCTTTCTTCATCTTATCACATAGTCTTCAATGTAATCAGATGCTTTAGTTCAGCGTAACCATCAGCCTGATTCCACTTAAACTGTAAACTAAAAAAGAAGTCAAAGCACTTAAAATTTCTATCACTGTCCTCATGCAGTTTTAATACCCTGAAATGCCAAAGACGGCACAGGCTATTCCACAGCCATATGGAGGTCAGTACTTTGACTACCATTATCACTCTGAACGCTACCACAGTGTGCTGTCAATTTGCATGGGAACACCAGGAGACATTCCAAAGGGAATTACCCTAAAGTTGTTATTTTTTCTTCCTGGAAGAGAATCCATCAATTTAAGAAAATGTATTGTGAAACAGTCCTAAAAAGTTTGATCAGTGTGTAAGGCTCCCAACATTATGACAGAGCAACAATAACAATAATATTCTGCCCTGTTTTAATAACCACATACTTTGGACCTACAAGAAATCGCAGATCGTGTAGAGTCGGTATCCCTGCTTAGGTCTCCCAATGATGTTTTATAAAAACAAGATAAAGAAATGTTTTAAACACATTTTTTTTATTTGTTCTAATCATACAACAGTTATATCTTGACCTCAAAGTGTAAAGTGAAAATCATTATTTCTCCATGATTACTTAAGAGATGTTGAATGTTAGACATGTTGCACATCTTTGTCAGTACAAAGAAAGCTAGGAAGAAAAGCTAACATCACAAACAAGCTGTGGTAATATTAAAGTCCCCTCAGTCCACTATGTCAGTTTCAGTAGGGGTTTTAAAGATGTAAAAATGGTGGACTGTTGATGTTAGTCTACTGATAATATTTTGAGATCAGGTTTTCCATTTGTTTATGTTGTTTCAGACCATTTTCAAGAAACAAAACAATCAGATAGCAAGACAACAAAGGGGAATCAACAAAATAAATACAGATGGAGCAAACAAATAAGCATAAATAAATAATCGGGCCCCTCTGCCCGTATTCATCAGTTCCGTGTCCAAAAAGGAGTGGGTAGAGTGAACTCTTATATAATTCCACTCCCTTTTCCTTTTAAGTTTTTTTTTTTTTTTTTTTTTTGTCAGTCAGTTTTGATTCATATCTCTTCTTTACTCAAACAAAATCCCAGACAGTTAAAAAATGATAACTGTAAATAACCACTGAATTATATTGCAAATTCAGTAAGACTCTTAGATTCAAACAAAGAAAAATCAATTTATGGCCAACCATAAATCTTATATACCCCCATTAATAATCAATTTCTGTCTTCATTCCCACTGTACATTGATCCAAGTCCATTTCTTTATACTTTGCTTTAAGTTATTTTAAGTTTTCACACTGCTTCAGCTTCACATTTAAACTATCCCACAGCTGAACTTTATATATGAAGACAGAAAAGGTTCTCTTTATGGTATGTGTTGTAGTGTTTTAAAATTTAAGTTACTCGTTAAGTTATATCCTCCTTCTCAAAACTTAAACCTTTTCTATATATTATCTGGTCATGTGTTGTATCCTGCACAAAACATGCCTTGTACTGTGTGAAATGTAACCAAACCTGTAAACCGAAGAAATGTGGCCTGCAAGAAAAGTGAGTTGATATGATGCGGATATCTAACCTTGTGAATAATGCATAGCACTCCTTTCTTATATTTAGTATGATCAACAGCAGCAGTGAAGTAATGTAATTGTTACATCAACCATCTAAACAGTAAGTTGAGTATTGTAAGATCAATGCAGTATGGAGTGTAATATGATCCAGAAAAGGTTTTTGCTTTATTGAGGATTGAAATATTTCTTGACAGTTTAGATTTTAAATGCTTAATATGCTTTTTTAAGTTTAACTAATTGTCTATTACCACCCAAAAACTTTAATTTTGTTAACTTTTTCAATTGGAATCCTATCTATTTGAACCTTTACACCCTTGTTTTTAATTGTAGTTTCTGAATAGCACGATTTTAGTTTTACTTAAGTTTAAAGACAGTTTACTAAGGAAATTGTATGAACAAAAGTGTTTTGTGTTACAAAGAGAACCTACCAGGGCACATTCTGAAGATGAGTAGCCAATGGGAAACAAATGCTATGTTATCTTTGAAGATCTTGAGACGAGACAATTACTGAGGATTGTAGTTCAAACCTCCCAAACCCCAGACTGAAACTATTGTCCTAAATGGAGACCTGCTTAAACTTATGAAAAATAACTGCACTGTTACATCCTGCTTAGTACAACTCCAACTTATTCTTCACTCCATCTAGTAAAGCAATAATGAGCGCTATAAATTTATATCTCACTGCAGCAAACTACAGAATTTCTAGTTCTTCTGTAATGTCTATTAAGGTAGGACTTCAACAAGGTTTAAGACTTTTTTTTTTTTTTCAAATAATGCTTCCTTTAAAAATGTAAATAATTACACTAACTTTTACACCAGAAGAGACCATGTGATTTCTTAACATAACATCATGTAAAAGCTGACATTCTTAAAGTGAAAATAAATGAGAAATTTTTATCATTTCAGAAATTTTTCCCTTTTATGTTGGACATCAGAAATGGCTTACGTAGCAGTCAAATTATCCACACATCTTCCATTTCCACTGACAAGTTCATTTGAAAACATGAATCATCTCTCTTCTATCCAGCAACAACACAACAATGTTTGTGTCGAGGAACACAATGTGTGACAGAGCAAACAATACCAAAACACTGCTTGGGGTGCAAAGAGTTAATGAAGCAAAACTCTTGAACGTAAGAGGGGGAAAAAAGTAATTTAGAAAAAGAAAAAAGAGCAATGTATTCTCATAAAACTGCAAAGTGTGCATCAGCTCTATATTTCACTGGCTATTATGCCTGAAGCTACAACTTTACCACATAAATATGGATTGAAAATCTCTGTCTAAACAAAACATTAAAAACTCCACCAGCGACAAAGAAAACATACATTCTTTTAACAATTAAGATGAAAAATCTGCAGTCTTGATGAGTTCTGCTTTTGCAAAAGGAATGTTTTTCTTGCATAAGGACGAATAAAATTAATCTCATTTTAATATAGATGTATTTAGATTTTCTCCTAATAATCCTTAATTCAATTCATTATTCCTTTTTTGATAAATTATAGGTTTGTAAAGTAGTCTTTTTTTTTCTTTGTCTTATGTTGTTTATTTACCAAAATAAGGTGAAAGTCAAGATTTTCTCCTACATATAATAAAAATAATCATTAAGACAACAATTTCATGCATGCATACAAACTTTTTGTTGCTAACTTTATATTTCAAATAAGATTATGCAAACAGAAAACAAATGTTAGATTATCTAAAGATGAACAAAACAATCCTATGCTTCATTTATGTTTAGGCAAATCCCTTATTTTTATCATTTCAGAAATGTAACATTCTTTAAAATACAGCAAACTTTAATTTCACAGAAGGATAGTTCTGATTTTGTGAAAGTAAAGAAGATATGGATGGGAAATGCAGCCAAGAGATCAGGTGTGACTGCAGCTTAGTTCAGCAGGAGCTCAGCTTAATGTCAAAGAATTCATTCATTGTGTGTCCATACTACGCGATGCCTCGTTCGTCTGATAAAAAAAGCACTGCACAAATCGGTGAATGGAAAAATTAAATGAGTTTTCCACAAACACATACATCCACTTCTGTGTAAAAATAAAAAATAAAAAAAAAAGGTCATCAGAAAAACTTCTCAGTTTCTCACCTTTCCCGTAGCATAATAATTTTTGGCTGAGTTTGACATCTCTTGCTGAGGGTGAAGATCTTGTTGATGATGCGCCGTGCTTTGCTTGCAAGCTGCTGTGTGCCGAGCTCTAGCTGTTTGTAGCGCTGGTGAATGGACGGCTCCGTCTTCCAGAAATACTGGATGGCAGACGAGTTCAGGGCGTAGAATGTGGGAAGCCGTCGAACAAAATTTTGAAACTCTTCTGGAAAGCAGAAAGATGTGAAAAATGAAAACCTCAATTTCTTCCTGTCACATTCAGGCCGAGGTAACTTCTTTTTACGTTGCTCTAATTATATTTGGCTAGTTTAGACATGGCAAATGAGAACATTTTTTTTTTAAGGGTCGTGGGATTTCAAGTGCTGCAGGGCTAAATGAGAAGAATATTGGTTGACGTGTGTGCTAATGGGAAAAGGCAGGGCTAAACACAGATTGGGGTAGGGTTCTCCCCCTTTTCATTAATGAACAGCCTACAGGTCTTTCAATGCTCTGGATGCAAATCAGTCGGGGAGAAAAACAAGGTGGACATGGAGCTCAGAGGATAATATCTGTCAGCAATTCAGAGCAACTGTTTACTGGATGCATTCTGAATAGAAAGCAGATTAGATTTCCAGGCATTCAATAACAACATCACCGTCGTCATCATCATGATTGGATGTATTGAAAATCAAACATGTGCAAGACTGATTAGAAAATGACCGTGCTACTGTTTGTAATTACTTAACGCTATCGTGATGATGAGGCAGCTGATTAGAAAACCAATTAGGTGTCAATAGCTTCCCAAGTGATTGTGCAAGGTGTGTGTTGTTGTCCTGGGAAACTCATGTATTGATTAAACAAGATTGTAAGGAAATATTTCTGTGTAAATGAGCATTTGGGTCCACATGAACAATGACAAAGTGTGAACGTCCAAGAGGTATTGCTACTTTTGGAAATTCCTTTATGTGCAGGTTACAAAGCTGTATTAGAATTTTATTGGAATTTATTTCTGACAAAGCGACACAAAGTAGGGAAGTGGAAGCAAAAAAGAAATAGATTTCACAAAGCTTTTATAAATATCTGGAAATTGTAACCTGAGTCGATAATGCAGAATTGCCTGTCACTGCAATCATTGTAGTTGTAGGTATTTTGCGGAGGATTTCCATCACCTTCTCATTTTTTTTTTTTTTTTTTTTTTTTTTTTGGTTCCTAATTTAAACTCTGTCATTTTGTTGAAAGAGACTGAACAGAAATGTTTTTGTTAAAGGCACAGATTCACAGTTGGCTGTAAGTTTGTACTTTCAGTAAAACAAATATGTTCTGATATAATGAACTCAAATCAACCTGAGCTGTGGATCTCTGCAACCCTTTAACCGTTACCATGGCCACTTAAGTTACATCTGATTCAAATCTTCCTCAGTCTGTCTCTATAAGTGGAAGGTCCTTGCCCTTGTGTGTCTGATTTTGTGTAAAAAGAAGCTTGCGATGTTCAACCCAACCCTACTTTAAAGTTCTTCACAACTGTAATCCTTATGTGCATTTGAATGACTGGTTGCACTAGAGCTTATGTAGGGATAACATTTATTTTGGGATAACAGAAAAAAGGGCAATTACAAATGCATTAGTCTTCCCAGATCTTTATTTGTAAAAGAAAATTTGGTTATTATTTTCCTTCCTTGTCTCAGTTTTGCACTGGTTTCTGTTCTATCACATGAAATCCTTTTTAAAATATGGAAGTATGGCATTTAAACGTGACATGTTCTAAGGTGCAGTGGATATGCATATTTCAAAGGCACTGAATCATTCAATAATGCCATATAGAGTCCATATTTTAGGCAGATTTAGTTGTATTTGTCTTATAATATGTAAAAAAAAAACAGCGTCTTACAGTACAAGAAAAAAATGACTGTCTTTCTGTTCAAATGCTCTACACTTGTGCACTGAACATATCAACATTAGCAGCAGGGTTCTGTGGTCTATTTAATTTTTCAACAACAATGATCCTGCGAGCGATAGAGGGATGAAATATATCATGCTTTTGGATGGCAAACAACATCCACCCTTCATCATCTTTCATTGTTTGAGTTATTGAAACACCATTTGTCATGACATGCAATAAAAAAAAGCTCAGTGGTTATTTGCAAGTGTGCCGAGGCGAGGCAAATAGATCTAACAGAAGCTATTAAAAGAAATGAACAAAAAACTGCAAGTAAAGGCTGAAAGGATAAAAAAAAAAAAAAAAAAAAAAATGCATCATGGTACATGCCAACATATTGACTTAAAACNATTAAAAGAAATGAACAAAAAACTGCAAGTAAAGGCTGAAAAAAAAAAAAAAAAAAAAAAAAAAACAATGCATCATGGTACATGCCAACATATTGACTTAAAACACTGAAGTGAACTTTTGCGAGCTTTAGGATGATTAAAATTGTGTATGTTCAGGAAACTACAGAATTGTGAAATGAAGCTAAAGACATTTAACAGTCATTGAAATAAAACCTCACCGCTTGAAATTTGCTATCTACACACCATTATTATCTTATCAGCCACTAATTGAAAAATGTAATGGCACTTTTAACTGGAGAAGTAAGACAAAAGAGCGATTTGGGTGGAGCACATATAGATAATTGAGGCAACTCTGGTAGTCGTCTTGCAATTGGAAGGCTGCTTTACTTCCACGCAAGGCGCTTAACTCCATTATATTTGTGAATGCATCTGTTGTGCAAAGTGATTTGACTGGTCATTATGACTGGAAAGGTGCTATATAAATTCTGTCAATTTACCATAATAATTAGACATAATAATTATTAGGCATAATAAAAATAACCTTGTCAGATTTTAGTCTAATTTCCATGATAAAATTATGAGCCAGTTAAGCTAAGATATGCTAAATGTTCTCCTAATTGCCTCGAACAGTTTACAATTGATGGATTGTGTACAGACAATTGTGTTCATTTTTTAGAGACAACATTTTCGCTTAAAGCGTGACTTTGTTAGGATTTGTAGGTACATTCCAGTATAGAGGTTGTTGTGTGTCTGGGTTGTTGTGTTTTAGTTCTGTTCTCCTACACAATACTGTGTATGAGCACCAGAAAACAAAAATCCTGCTGTCCATTATGAATTGAGAAACTGATCTAGCTGGAAAAAAAATATAATCTCTTCAATAAAACATGTAACGCTCAGCGTGAGATCAAAGCAAATCATATCTACCATCAGCTGACAGCAGAAACCTAATTTAACAATCAGAGTTATGATTATTAATCTTTCTAGTAAGGCTGTAAGTTGTTCTCCATATGATCAAATGTGCAAGTAGGTCCACAGGGGGTTCATAGGACCTTATTTTTCTTTAATAAATACTGCACTGAAACTGTGCTTTCAGTGCACCTTGCTGCTTAAGTTATTGCCAAGAATGTGCTAATCGAGTCGCTCTCAGTGAAGAAACATGTAGCCAGTGGTAATGGTCTGAACCAGCAAGGTGTTCTGAAAACGGCTCAAGGCAAAGCTGGAAATGTCTCAAACAGTGATGTGCTCGTGAATGCAGCTAAGTTTTGGAAATAACACAGAGAAACGGACAAGTTGAGAGCGGTACAAAAATAAAGAATTCGCAGAATGGAGGCAGTGTTTGACGTAACCTCCAAATTGTTTACAGGAGACAGTTTGTCAGATCATAAATGGAAATTGAATTAAAAATGATCATCGGAAGTCTGTTGATGTGCTCTTTTTTGTCATGTTTATCAAGAAACATTAAATAAGGCTAACAGACAAAATGGCAATAACTGAGCCGTGAAGTATTATATTAGAGGTTACATCATGTGCTCCTAACGGATTATAGCAACTGTGGTTCATTTCTAGGGCATGACACATTCTCCTCAGGCTACTGGAGGGTCTCCATTTGACTGATTCACTGTTGATCCAGTCACATCAATTCACATGCACTTTTGTTTTCTGGACCAAACAATCTAAATACAAACACAGAGGCAAAAATGCCACCATCAGATACATGTATAAATGTCAAGAATTAGGTTGATGTGCTTTGAACACTCAATGATGCTTACACCGAGTCAGCTCACTCTTCGATGTCTCAGATTCTGTTAGGTCACATAGAAATCTTGCACAATTGTTAAACAGCATTGCTTTAAGCCACTGTCAGATTTTTATTATCTCATCATCGCTTTGATAAAGTGCAAACTAATGAGGAGAAATTCCTATGACATACACAGAGGACATTGTCTCACGTAGAAAGGAAACAGGTCTTTTGAAAACAGCTAGCAATAATAAAATCACCTCAGTGGTTTTGCAACAATTCATGTTTGCAGAATTATCACAGAACTTTGTTTTATTTATTTATTTTTTTTATTAAAACTGACCTATCTACCTACAAGAGAAATATTGACAAATCTTCTTTTTCAGAGTTTCATGTCTTTAAAGGGCAAATCTCAAGTCAGGTCATTTATTCCAATTCAGGATCAAGTTTCAAGTCTTTAACTAAAAACCTTTTCCCAATAAATCCAAAATGTTTAGTGCACCTTCTACCCTGCATCCTGCAAGTTACAATTCTACACCTATAATGTTTGTCTTTATTCCAAAATCACCATAAGAATGTTGGATAATTGTATTTCAGCCTTTAGATATTTATCATCAGTTAACTTATAATCATTTAACATTTAATTTACCATCAAAAAATGTGCTAAAAGTTGATTTACATTATTTTGAAAATATATCATATTTACTATATAGTTAAATATGTAATGGCTAACTAGGTGGAAGCCTCAGATGTCTAAATCTACCACATCCCTGGTTCATACAAAGAATAAACACAATGAGCATGTCTGGCCATCTTACCATTGCAAGCAGAGGGGCTGTGTGCCTCAGAGATAAAATGTATATTGGTGTGAAATGTGCAAATTAACAGCAGCAAAAGTCATGATGAGGAGGCTGAAGCTAGTGTCAGAAAGTCATTATCCACAGGGAAACTAGTGAGGAAGAAGCTATTAGTAAAAAAAAGCTACATAAAAACACTAATTACGTTTTGCACTCTGGGATTCAGCCTAAACTTTTGAAGATATGTGTTGTGGTCTGATGAAACTAAAATGGTAGAGTTGGGCTGTAATGAAGACTGTTACATTTGAACGAAAACGAGACACTTGAGATTGCCATCCCAACTGGGAAGTAGAAAGATAGCAGCCTTATGTTTTGGATATTGTTGCACCAATTACGGTTTTCTGGACAATCTTTAAATAAATAAATGCATTTATCTCATGTATTATTCTGGCAATTAGTAAATACAAATTGTTTTGGTAACCCTGGGTTGTATATTGTAGTGTGCTCTGAATTTAAAACATCATCTTTCAGCTTTATATTAGTTCTAATATCTAATGTAAAATTTGTCCTAATACCAAGTGTCATGTTTATGGAGTTTTTCAGCCAATCCAAAACCACACATACAAATGCATGGTTCTGGCAGAACA
The DNA here is from genome assembly GCF_000485575.1 of Poecilia formosa. Classification (NCBI taxonomy): domain Eukaryota; kingdom Metazoa; phylum Chordata; class Actinopteri; order Cyprinodontiformes; family Poeciliidae; genus Poecilia; species Poecilia formosa. The sequence goes on along the minus strand of NW_006800055.1, from coordinate 1,802,797 downwards.
TAGTATAGCAACCTGCACATGCACCCATCTTTGACATGCTATAGTCTAATATAATTCCTGAATAAATAAATGTCTGAAAGTCAATTTTGGTGCTGTTTCACATCTAAGGTTATGGTTCTGCACAAGAGCTTTGATTCAACAAAAAGAAAGATTTACAAGTGAAGTAAGGCTGACTGTAAAACCAGTTTGAGATAAATACAAGCCACATAGAAACATGGACTACATGATTGGCAACAACTCTGAACTCGACCAAGCATAGTATTAACCCGTTTTCATGACAGCTTGCTGGAAGGAGGAGATCCCCACAGCTGTAATCTCCGTAATGTCATAGAGGTATAGCAACATGAGCAGAGCAATGTTCAAATTATTTGCCTGAAGCTCTCCACAGACTGCGTCATGGAGGACAGGCGTGTGAAAGTCTTGTTGGCTGAGAACAGGACGATATCTTGAACAAAGAAGTCCTTGGATCCAAAGTAAAATGTGGTCTGCTGTCTGCTGTATAATCATTGACTGTAACCCAACCGAAAATGAGACTAGGAGTCTGAAACTGGCTGGCTCAGCTCATGCAGAAAGAATCTGATCATAGATACAGGCAATTCTGTCTCCGTTATCCCAGCTGCTAATGCTCACATCCTTTCTGAAACTGGGAAAATAGAGCACATCATCTCCATTCTAAAAGTGCTTAGACTGGCTCCCTGTAGCTCAAAGAATATATGTTAAAATACTTTAGTTGATTTAGAAATCACTGAAATAATTGACACTAAAATACATTATAAACCTGGTGTCATTGTGTCAGCCTTCCAGACCACTCAGTTCTTCCGGTTCAAGTCTGATCTGCATTCCCAGAATCAGAACCAAACAGGGAGAATCAGCATGTTCCTCTAATCTGAAATAAACTTCCAGAAAAATGCTGAAACAATGAGTTCATTTTAAATCAAAGCTCAAATAATTTACTAAGAGTTGATTACTAGTGAGTAGAACATCAATTAATTTAGTCTTTATGGAAATATTTTATGGTGATGATTTTGATGATGGCATTTGAGAAAAGTGAATATGTGTTCCTTGCTTCTTGTTTTATCTTTTCATAATTTAAATCACCTTCAATTTACTTGTTTCTGAAATGTGTTATACAGATAAACTTCTCTTGCCTAAGAAGTGATCCACCATTAGTCCTGATGTTGTTACTACGCAGCTCACTGTGTTCGTACCGCGGTCGGTCAGAGCACACCACCTACACTCACACACATTAATATATGTATTAGTGGTGCTTAAATATGGGACTTAGATGAGTTGGCAGCAGCCTCAATTTTCCCCTATAGTAGTTTAATAGTTTGTTTTTCTTTTCTTCATTTTGTTTTTTTTTACTTAGTAGTTAAACTGAATCTTACTAGCATACTTAGAGTATCTGGACAAAAGTATTTTAACTGAATCTTGAAGTATTTTGTTATTAAAATATTTTCTTTTAGAGAAATGTTTTTATTCTGTATCTCACAAGGCAGACAACCTTACACAGTAACTGACAGCAACAGAGCTGTTTGACTATTACTTCAGTATAATCAGGCAGTGCCTTAATTTAGTAGTTTAGATTAAAATGACAAACTTTCATAATTGTCTTAGCTCCTCATCAATAATAATTTGTAGCCAAACCAACATGTTGCTGCACAACACCAGATATATATCTAATTTATATTTTCATCAAGAGAAGAGCCAAAGTAAATACATCACTGCTAATTTCTCCTATCAACCAATCATTTCTATCCTTTTCACCTCTTTTGACAATTGATTGCATTCTTTTCCCCAGAGAAAGTACCACCATCAATCAGGGAGAGACAGGAGAATAACACTGACCTGATGCCTCAAAGTCTTGGTTGGCCATGTTCCATGAATCTCTGATTTGCAGTAAACTGCCTTCCATAGCCCTCAGATCAACCTCAGGGCAATTACATTGCGGATAGTCGACAGCACACTGGCACCAACAGTCGTTGTCCCGGCACACAAACTGGCCCTCTTCATTACAGCCAATATAACTTAGAGCAGCCTGCACAAACCTGGCTCTCAGATATCCTGGCAGTATGGCCTGGAGGCCTGAAGCAATAAAAGAAACAGGACAAACATATAGATGAATAAAACAAGAACTGCACAAACGTCCTTTAAGCACTGTAGTATAAGTATACTGTAGATCACTTCTGTGTGCAACATCTGTAGAGTAATTGATTTAAGACTGATTGTGACTTTCTTATTTACAATGCACATGGTTGGCAACAAAAACATTTATGCAAAGATTCACTCAATTTTATTTTTACTCCACAGTCACTCTACTTCCGTTCCGGATTTTTGCTGGTTGAGATTTACCTCAAAACTTTGCAAGCATGCACTGGGGAAAAAAAAAAAAGAAAGAGTGATTGAAGCTAAATTTGTTCTGACACTCTCGCGCTGTAGTTATAAACTTGCCAGGGAACAGACACTGTGACAATTCCTTCAGAAATTGGGGGGAGTTCAATTATGGATGGCCAACCTTGCAAATGAATCTTGTTTTCAGGGCTCTGAACCAAAACAGAGCTGACAGAGTCGAGGTTGTCATAGTTACTGCATCCAAGTGGGCCCGTCCTTGTTTCGGTCACCTAAAAGAAGCAAAGCAGAGCCAGATGATAATTCATACTGAGAAAGAAATTCACTAATGGCAAACAAAGAGAAATAAACATGAAAACAATTATGAAAGGGAATGCGGAATCTGATTTCAATACAAACAACAAAATTGTCTCTTCAGAAAATTAAACTATATTACAAGCTGTTTAGACTTTCGCTAGAGGAAGTTGTTTTTGAATAGTGACTTTATGATTTACTAAGCTTGAAATTATGTTGAGGCAAATATTTCTGGTGTGTATCATGATGAGATAATTTGAGTCATCTCTAAAATTCGTCTCTATTTTTATTTTTTATTTTTTTTTACACTACAATACACACTGTCACTTTTAATGTGCTAAAATCCACTGCATGCAAGAGGCAAGCATGTCCTATTCAGTTTTACATCCACCTCAGGATTTGTGTATTGAAAAGAAGCAGATGTCTGTGTGATATTTGCAATATTGTTACTGGACTATTTGGGCGGAAAGTTGATGCAAGGACTGACAAAACAATAATTAGACGAACATGACAACCAATCTGAAATGTGTTCAATTAATTCAGATAATAATAGTTATTCTTAGATTAAATCTATTTCCTTTTATGCATGGATTAAATAAAAAGTAGGTCAATGTGGAAGGCAAAGACAGCAAGAAAGGTAGAACAAAAGAAAGAAGGAAAGAAAGAAATGGCAACAATTTATTCCAAGTTTAATGTCATAGCCATAAAACTGGTATTGCCAAGGTAAATTGAATAGCAAGAAGGCAAAGTACATAGCACAGAATCAGGGGTGCAAGATTTTCATTTGAAAAATTGGACAAGTCTGTGAGCGTCCACTGGCATGCTTGAAGAAGGAGCTGGAAAACAAGCATGAAGGACAGAGCATCTGGTCCTGCCCAGCGGCGAGTGGCTGACGTTATGGTTGTACTCAGGTTAAATGAAATTCTCTCCCTCTCTCTTGTATTAGATGTGCACCCGCTCCAGTCTGCAAGTCCTTTCGCATCTGTGAAGCGTGGGTGTGGCTTCTAATGTCCCCTACTTTCATATAGTTCATGTGTCAGGACAAGGTAAGACGCTTTAGCTGTGTGTTAACGGTCTCGTTTATTTTGTTATGGTCATACTTAAAGTGTAACTAACCTTTTGGGTAAGCAGACCCCTCCCCTAACAAACTTAGAAAAAAATCCACCACAGTGGGTGGAGCCACAAGCCATGTTAGGGCACGGCCAAGGGTTCATTTAAAATAACGGCATACACCTTTAAATATACTAACGTCAATACTGGGTTTTTGCCAAATAACACTTTGTTATCTGGAAAATAGAAAAAAATAGTGTTTGCCATTGATATGCCAGGAAAAATCTATTGTATCCAAATAAAATTGTGGTAAATGGTGACGTCCGAGGGCACATTTATGCCTACAAACCAGTATTTAATAACCAACTGTTTAGAGCCAAAATCACCTTAGTAATTTTGCAATTGCAAAGATGCATAAGCATTTATTTGAATTTAAAATTTTATTCTTAGTCATATTAGTCCTGCTGTACTTTAAGTATTTACTGGGATCAACATTTATTTTTTTTTACTGCCAAAAAGGTGTAGTAACCCACCAACAAGGCACCTTGAGTTCAAGGTGCCCTTAATGTAAAATGCACTCTCTGAGAACCACAAAGAAACAACAGCACATTTAAGCTGCTTCTCCATTACTAAGTCTCATTCTAACTGGTTAATATCTGTTGGAGTGTGTTCCTTATTATTGTGGGCGTGAATATAAGTAGGAATGTGGGCAGGCTATGGGTTACCAGGAGCTATAGTTGAATCAGGAGAACCTGGAGGATCTGGTTTTAAATGGCAAGATATTTCATTTTGTCTTATTTTGTCATTGCTGGCCCAAACATAATGAAAGCAGTTCAGATTAGCTGAACTTAGACTTTATTTTTATTTGACAACACATGTATCTATAATTTAGCACTTTATTTTTATGTTTTAAACATGTTTAACCTTTTGGATTTAGGTAATGTAGTCAACAGAAGTAAACCGATATCCAAGCAATGACTTTATTTAAAAGAAAATTCCAAACAAGGAAAAAAATGCACATCATGCCAAACTAATATTATGTAGTTCTGGAGTTTCTCACCTGCCAGCACCGAACACCAAACTATAGCTGACCAGAGCTGCACAGCTTCTAGCTTCTTCAATGCGTGGTTGTTCGCTATGCTGTTTGCAGGGCTGCTAAATCACCGTCATTGTGCTCTAAAAGTTGACGCCTATGATCCTCGTGCTCCTCAAGATTAAACTCATAATTACCCTCCTTCACACTGAGCAGCAGCCTGATAGCAGACAGCATGTCGGCCTGTCTACTGAGGTGGTTGAAATGTAGTTTAGAATTTGCAGTGATGTAAATCATGAGCCAATCAACAAATGCAGTCTGCTATCAAATCGCTTGTGCGGCTTGGTGCAGCTTGGTGCAGCTTGGTGCAGCTTGTAGAACCTGAAGTGAGTTAAAAAAAAATGGAGAAGAGTTGCGCTACGCCATGCAGGATCTGATAATGGAAATGAATCTTGGATAGACAAGGAGAACCAATTTAGTCAACTCCACTGTCCTGTTCTCGACCCGTCCTGGAAACCTGCATGATTTCACTGTTAACCACATCTGGGCCTGCTGCATTTGCTGAGGCTGTGGTGAGAAGGTGACCAAGTGGGTCTTGCATGAGCAATGGTGAGCACCACACTGACTAACTGCATCTAGAAGCCAGATCAATGTTATTACAGTCAATTAAGCATTTAAGATACCGTCTGGATATATCCTTTTTGTACAACAGATCTGCCCTGGCACATGTTGGCAACAAGTTTCTCCACATGGTATTTCTAAAATACCTAGATGGGACAGGAAAAAAAAAAAAAAAATACTGTCCTGCTTTCTTCCCTGTTATTTAGCTCATGACTCCAGTTAACGATTTGTCAACATTTTCCAAAGAGAGAATGTTCTCCTGCTTCACCAACTAGACATTTTTGATGACTACAACATACTCCTGCGCTTTCTGCTACCTCAAAGTCTTTCCCACAACACAGAGTTGTGTGCTGTTTGTTGGAAGCCCAAAGATGTACACAGGGGGATCTGCAGTCACTCACTAATGCGCTCATACTTTTAATTGCTTTTTCACTCTGAATGTCCATAAGGATTGAAGAAGACTGTTAGTGAAAGAAAAAAAAATGGTTTTGCAAGTCGCACACAGAAAAACAGGCCATGATTTTTTTTTTTAAAACTCAGTTTACAACAGAAAAAAACAAAACAAAAAAGACAAATAAATACTATAGATGGCTCCTAAAACAAAATCCTGCGCTGTTTTAAAAGTCAGTTTCAAATGTATGGCAGCAACAAACAATTAATGAAAATATCTTTAAAAGCATGAAGAAACATAAAGAATGAAATAGTGATTTCAAGATAAGAAGTATGTTCATTGATAATCTGATGTGTCACAGTGCCATTTTTTTTTCATCTGAACCATTTTAAATGTTAGACGTTTGTGCCTACGTGGGTGTCGGTAAGTGGATAAATAGCGACTTCCTGTAATGTCTGGCTTGTCTGTGGAACAGTTGTAAACAGAACAATTAAAGATTATTTGTTATGATTTGACGGCTGCGAGAGAAGAGAGGTACATTTATGCCACAAACATTTCCCACAAAAAAGGGGAACAGAAGAAGAAGCAAAAAAAATTGTGACTGAGTGAAGAAAAGTTCCTCCATCTGTATGCTGTTGATTTAAATTTTAGATGAAAAGGAAATGAACACATTTAGTGCAAGTTTCACTCACTCAGAGATAATACTTGTATAATAATGCGCTGCTACAAACTTGGTGCCATAGAATGTTCCTTTGGCTCTAATTTAGTGTCACGGCCACTTTATGACCATCACTGTTGTTTTTCTTCGTCACAGACACATTGTCAAACAACTGTTTGTACATGGAGCAAATCCTTATCTCATTCAATTATTGATACTTAACTCATTTAACAAGACGTGTTTAACAAGAGTGTTCTCTCATGTGTAGGAGTGTTGGAAGCTCCATCTGGAAGTGGTGAGGGCATTTTGTTTGGAGTCATGTTAATTGACTCAGAGAAGGCTTGAATGTGTAGGAGTATGAGAGGAGGGAAAACGTATACATCGCACTATGATTGTGCCCTGTTTTCTAGTTTGCATTTGTGAACTGTGGTAGAAATTTGTGGCGCTACACAACACTTATGAGAAGTCTGTGCTAATGTTGTGCAGATCAATCTGACAAGCATTCTTCTGAGAAGCACTCTGTGTAATCATCTCTTTGAGCTGAAGAACCAATAAAATAAGTGCTCCGAAAATTCCCACCACCTGTGATTTGTAGTCAGAGCTTTGTAGCTCATCTGTTACGGGACCCGGAATGATGATAAACCTTGAACACAAGGAGCACTGAAGTACAAGACGAAGGAATCGTGGCAGTTTTGGTAACAGATGTGGAATTTCTGAAGTGTGTCCAATGATAATGTAACATTTTTTTAAAACAAGAAATAAGTGACAAAATAAATCTGACAAGATTTGATCTAGCAACTGTTGCTCCTCTGAACTTGCATACACTCTTTATATTGTATTTTACTTATTTTTTTTGTAATTGTCTCCAGCTTTACCAAGAGAAAATGATAGGTAAAATTAACATTATGACACTTGTGGTAGATAAATGACGGTCAGTTCCACTCAAGCTTAAACTGTTTATTTCTAGGAATGAGCAAGTTAATTTATGAGGGACTGCTTATTTTCAAATAACTTCAAATAAAAGCTCTGTAGTCACAATTTTGCATGTTGTGATATATTCTGAAATTTACTAAGAAAACAAAAACGGCACAAAATTTTGGCTTTAAAGAGGCATTATTTTGTATTATGTAGGCACATAGTCCTATTTTATAGCACAGTGAAAAACCTACGAGGTTTTTTGTAAGCTTGAGTGATTATGCAGTAAATATCTTGTGTGTAAATGTTACCGAGTTGAGCAGATACATAGCATATTACTGCAATAATGTCTTTGTGCTGTAGTTATTTATTCTGCTTATAGGCACAGACTTCAAAGATGTAAGGGGTCGATTATCTACCTCCTGTTAAATGCAGTTCACTGTTTTATTTATCTTTGTTCTTTGTTCTCTTTGACAATTCCTGTGCCTTCATTTTAAAAACAGTTTGATTCTGACTTGATACACTGACATAAATAGAATATTTAATGTTCCGTCAGATATGGACAAAATCAAGCTCATTTGTAGCCAGAAAATCCATACAGGATTTATCTAGGAGAAAACTTTATTCTGTCAACATTTTGTACAAAAATTTACTTATTCTTGTATATTCAGTGCATGCAAGTTAGAAATTCGAACTCGTGCTGGTCAGTTTCTAGAGTACCCATAATAAAGATTTGAACGTTTGTACTAAATTAGTAATCATGAGTCAGAGGTCTCCATTAACCTGGATCCAATGGGAGGTAAGATCAGCTGCTGCCACATGAATAAGTCGAATTGGTGGATATGCATAAAACATTGGACACACTGGAAAAGCAACATACCCAGCATAAATGCTTTATTAGTTTTTAGTACTTGTTTAGATCCTATTATATGCACCACTAGTCTACACAATATTTACGGATAACTTTTTAGTGTACATTTTCTTGTTGGAAGACAGCATTCAAAACAAGTCGATCAAGCCGTCTTTAGTTAGTATCTCCATAGAATTCATAGCATTAAACATATACACATATGCATTAAAGAAAACAAAGGTATGTGAGCTAAACATCCTGAAAATCTAGAAAAGAAGAAGCATGACCCCACAAACAGAGCATCTGGCATAGGATTTCTGGCATAGGATATATGCCAGAAATTTACTTTCTAAAGAAGCTTAAAAACTGACAAGACTACAAAAACTAAATCTGTTTATTTGTACTAGTAAAAAAGCAAAACCTTGAAGTAAGACAGCTTAAATAAAAATGCTTTTCTTTTTACACTGGCACAAAGCAGATCACTTAATATCGTTCTCAAGTCTTGAAAGATGCAACAGCAAACCCAAGGACCAAAGAAGGCAAAGAGATTTGTTGACATGATCACAAGCACACATTTATTAAAACACTAATATATTTCCTTTGCCCTGAACTCACATTTAGATTTTTCACAAACTGAGCTCAATCATTCTTGACAGAAAAATTTGATGTAGAGGATCCATAAACCCAGGCTGCATGGCTAAGATAAACCGCCATCCTGCAGGTAAATCCATCATCCTTGCTGTCTGTAGCAAATTATTGCCAAACACCATAACAGGGTCTGTTTTTAATATTTTCTCAAAGGTCAATAAGAAGTAACAACGCCCACCTTGCTCGTTTAATGACAAGCATCCAGTCGCATCCAGCCAGAAGGAAGAAGAAGACTTTTGCCACTGCATGCAGAGAAGTTACCTTTTACTTGCCATCTACTTTTGAGAGCTACAAGGTCACTGCTGAAAATACTGACAGCACATAGGCATGAGAAATAATGCAAGCTGGCAGCTTTGTGCTTTTGTTATCCAGCTTCTGTACACAGAAAGTTCTTTTCTCTTCATCTTTAATTGTACTTATTGCGCCTTTTTCATTTTAACAGAACAGGCTAGAGAAAGAGTTCTGCAGGGAGAGAAACCGACTTCCATTTTTTTCTTTTTTATTATTAGTCCGTTAACGCAATTAATTAAAATTCAAGCAGCCTCCATGGGCACTGGCAGATTAAATTCTACTCCAGACAGATGTCCAACTTAAAGAAGAAAATTGACCAAATGCAAATCTAAATGTGTCTCCTCTATGCATAGCAATGAGACCATCTGCAAAAAGAACCCAGTGGAGCAGAGCACGTGTGCACAGTCAGCCTTCTCAATTTGAAAGCGACCCTAGAATTAAGAATAAAACATTAAATCCTCCTCGTATCATCTAGAACTTTTTAATTCGTCTTTGAGCAGCTGTTTTTTTTTTTTTTTTAAAGGGACAAATGCTGAAGTTATCTTGACAACATGATAAACAAAAGACATTGATCGGATGGTCGGGGAATTATTAATGTACCATAACTGAGAACAACATAATTGTGCTGACTGAGATGGAATATGTAACAGCTGCATTTAATGGAACATTTAATTGCACTTAAAGGCTTTCCTAGAATAAGCAGTTGTGATGCCCATAAAATGGAAGTGACTTGTTTAGTATGTCAATGAATTTCAGTTTGTCCTCAGGGTTTGCCGTGTGATGTATGTTTACTGTTTAAATATGCCTTCAGAAATTATTACTTTAAACATTCCAGCTTATTTTACTAAATGCATGTGTTTCTCTGTCTTAGCACTAATGTTATGAAGTTTAGGATCTTGAAAAAATAGTAAAAGCCACTGATATATTTCCTTCCACTTCACAATTATGTTCCAAGACATCAACAACAACAAATATGTCTGTTGTTGACACACAATTTGGAAAAGTCGGTAATTCTATGTATCCTTTTTACAAAGCAATTTATATTTTTTTCCAACTTTACTCCGTCCCTGTCAGAAATAATGTCTATGTCAATGTGCTATTAAACTATGAATATGCCTTTTCAGGTAATGTCTCCCATGCTGAACTTTTCTGTTTTCCAATAATCCAATAATTACAGTTGCAACCAGGATATGTGAACATTAATTTAGTCATTTTTACAAGTTAGATTTATCTCTACAAAACGCACAGATAATGACTGTGAAATTAAAAACACATCTGTGACGAGGAGTATTTCACCAACAAAAGCAACAATTTTAATCTTTGTCCTGTGCTAATTTAGTGATGGCATTCCCAGTTGGTTTTGTTTTTAAGAAAATTTAACAGAAGAAAAAAATGTTGAGATCCACTAATTAAATTTAACTTCAGCGTTCAAGTACGACTTGAATGCGACACATTTTTTAAAATTAGTTGTCTTAAACTGATGTATTTCCATGAACAAACTTTGCTTTTTTAACTTTTTTTTTCTTCTTTTTTTTTAACACAGGGATGACTTTTAAAAGCATATATTTTGGACCTTTGAAAGGGCCATTGCCTTGGAAACAGAGAAAATGCCTGCAAAGCTCGATACAGTAAAGTGAATTAACCTGCACTTTTCTTCTGATGTAGCCCTCAGGCCTCCCTCTGCTAGTTGTGTTTAATCACACTGATCAAGCTCAGAATCAAGATGAAGAAGGCCTGAGGGCTGAAACATTGATTAAATTAAGTGGAATGCATATGGAGCTGGAGTGTGACAGTTTCCTCAGTTTTTTGAATATTTCCCAGTTAGGCACCAACATACTACAGTCCTTGATGTGTTGTACTTGATTTTTTTCCCCCCACAAATTAAAAAAAATGAACATTGCACAGCTGTTTTTTTTTTTTTTATATATACATCATTTCTCCTGCTGATGCAAATACACCTGCGGCTGGCCACAGTTCTCCCATCAGAAAGGTTACAGACACACCGAAATGAATTATCTGCTGGTTGTTTAATATTTAGAGTAAATTGTAGCTTTGATTTCAAATGTTAGAATTTAGTAAGTTAATGCGATGTATATGTTCATTAGATTCACTGAGCTTGAGCTGAAATGTAAAGTGAAAGGCTAACAAGTCAAATAAAACTCAATGAAACAAAATGATGCAGCCATTTGGCTTTAAATAGCAAATGCAAAAATCTTAAATCACAGCAAAGTTCTTTTCTCACCAGTCAGAGTGAACGAATGATAGCTTAATGGTGTGCCTTGCCAAGGCAACACATCACTTGGCCGTTAACACACTTGACTGATATCGATGGTTCACAGGGACATTTATTATTTAACAATGGAAGGACCTCAATATTATTATAAGACCCATTAGACAAGAAGATTTTACTGATGAAGATTCAGCACCACTCCAAATTCCTCGTATGAATAATTCCACAGTACGACATGGAATGGTACAGGGAGCGCCTGTTGTTGTTGGATGCTTAAGCAACAATGGATTTGAAATTGCTGCTTTTTTATGCCTACTGCAGGAAAAAAAAAGAACAAGACATCATTAATATTCCATGGTAATCATCCCTCATCTCAAAAGTGCCTCATTTGCTGCACCTTCAAGAATTTTGCCGTTCGCTTAATCACAGCAGAATTGGGAGATGGGTAAATCCACATTTGCATTGGTGATATGTTTTGGCAGTCTATTCCTCCTTTTAGAATTTTTCAAGCTGTAAACCTATTTTGTTGCCACGGCTTATGCTCGACACGGAGGAGAAAAGGAGAAGAAAGGGGGAAAAAAAAGCAAGAGAAAGAAAATAGAAGTTGCTGGTTGCCTTATAAATAGATAAAGAAAGGGGGAAAAAATGCCAGCACATATTGGAATTTAATTTTGTATGTGGTCTTATAATCGCAAAGGAAAAGAAATCCTCAATTTTTCAGGAAGTACCAGTGACTTGAAAAGGTGCAATGGGAGTAAATCTAACAGTGTATATTTTTGTTGTTGCATTTTGTGCTTACCTTCTTAAGAGGCAAATAGCAGGAGGAATTTAATTTGTGACATTGAATGTCAAAATTTGGATTAATGCTATAAGATACCAAGCAGCTATTTCAACCATGTAATTGTTGGAGTGCGGAGCCACATCTCAAACATTTGCTGAAATGTAAATAGGTAGAAGATTCAGGGACAAAAAAGAAACATCTGTCTAACATCCCGTGAAATGGAAAACGAAACATATCTGTAAAGATTTTTTTAAAATACTTCATCTTTCAGATAACAGGCATGTTTAAGATGTTCCCTTTTTTGGCATACATGTTTGTTCCCTGACAGTGTGCTTCAGCAGGTCTCTAATTTCTTCTGCTTGAGTTTTACTTTGACTCAGGCAAATGAGGTGTGACACCAGATGACTGACTGAACACTCAAGGATGGCACTGCAAATTAGAATAGACATTCCCTTTCACACCTCTTCGTTGCCAATGACTTTGTCTTCAAATTTTATATTTAATTCATCTTCAATGCACAAGAGCCTAGACTCTTAACTGTCTATTATAAAGGTGAGCAAAAAATTTTCCTGCGAAAATGCAGCTTCTGTAAAACCTCGGCAAAAAGGCCCCGTGGATAAAGTCTTTTCATGTCCTTGTCTCATCTCTTCTGTTCAGTTGCATACAACACCCTCACTCATACCACACAATGTTTGACAAATGACGGTGGCTCTCAAAGGAAATTACTGAAATGGAAGGGCTGATTCATCACACTGTGTAAAAGCAGTGCCATTTTTTAGCCCTCCTATCTCTTTTTTTTTTTTTTCCTTTCTTGATTATTTTCTTCCACCGCTGTGTTGAGTCCTGAAGGGTTTGAGGTCAGGCATTCCTGCTATTTAAATATGTTATCTCATACAACCAGAGGACCCACATTGTCCTTAAAGGCTGCTTTGTTTTTGGCATCCGACTTTATTGGGGTAAAGTAAGGGAGTCTTATTTGGAATAACAGTGGCAGCTGATGCTGTGAATATCTTGCATCAGTCACCTGAAGATGCCGTAAAACAAATGCACCGCTAAGGGCTTTTTTCTCTATTTATCTTAATCAGGGGGTTTTTAGCAGCACTCTGGTTCAGGGGTGGCAGCCAAATCAGCTCACCATCCCCTCCCAAGTCACTTTAGAGAAAGTACAATTTTATCTCTGATGGACTCTATAGTGGAGCGTCACAAAGGATACATCAATGAAAAATGGGTTGCAGCTTAAAAAAAAAAAAAAAAGCAGACAGTCTAGTTTTTCAAGCCCCGTATAGCTGAGTCTGAAAGAGGAGAATAGAATTATGTGTCTACTTTTCAAACAGAAAGCTAAGAGATCCTAATGTATGTTTCCACCCACTCACAACATCATGTTCCAACAATGTACTGTTATGCGTACTAGAAAATGATGGCCAACGATGATAGAATACTGAATAACGTTAAGAGGTGCATGTGTATGTGCTACGTATTTCAGTGTTATGTTAGAACTGAACATAAAGTTTCTTTCCATTTTAATTTGTTCTAATCTTTTTTTAGAGCTGAAGTCTAAAATTGATTAATGTTTATTTATCATTATGTGTTTTATTGACAGACTAATCAGTCGATTAACAGGAAATATTTTTTTTTCATATGTTACTGTTGACACTATGAAGTAGCATTTAGAAAAAAAAATGCACTCCTTTGTTAGACTGATCATGTTTATTTTTCTTATTTAAATATGAGACATATATATTTAATCTATTGGTCTTCTACAGGACCAATACAAATGTAGATACCATGGATACACGATTCAAAAACAGGCTTTAAAATCCTGCATGTGAACTCTGGCATCGAACGCATTGAGGTCTGACCAGCTCGCCTACCTTTCAGGTCATAAGTGAAATGTGAGAGTATTAAGTAGAATGAAACGAAGGGGCGACTACAGAGCAAGATAAATGGGTTAGCACAGTATGTTAAGCCCAAAGCTTGAGTTTTCAGTGTCTCCAATGCGGGTCTTTCAGCCTGCGCAGATCACCATGGTAACTTTGGCTTCACACCAGTTCAGAGGAGGTAAACCTCAAATTTTTGGAATTCAACTTTGCTGTAAAAAGAAACTGCCCTTTTACTTTTTCCTCACACTGAGGCACCATATTGCCATCCCACTGTGTGCTTTCAAATAGCATGTGGGCGTTGCAGAACCAGAAGTGCTACCATAATTTTAAGAGCGGTTACGTTCCAGCATGTAGGTTTCACCCAAAATGGCTTTGGGTTGGTAGTGCCATTTATGCGTTCTTTATTACATTAATGTAGACTCTGGTCTTTCAGCTGGAAGATTAGAAATGTATACCTAAGCCATAATCAAATACTGACCTCAAATGGACAACAATAAACATTTAATTGTAGTTTGAGTAGTTAGACAACATGGTATAAATATTAAAGTGTATTGTTTTTTGCTGATGGTATATTCTTAGCAACTATTTTTAAATATCAAACATAAATGTTACAGAGCTGCTTGTATTGAAGGAGATAGACAAATTAATGCAAATAAAAAAACAGACCAGTAGTAGTTGCACTGCAACAGCACTGGACTTAAAAAGCTATAAGCATGAATAACGACAGTCACATGTTAAAGTTCAATAATATAAATGCCACAGAGTCCATGTAAAGCTGACCAAAAAGCTGAGATTATGATCATGGATAATCTAAGAGTTGAGCACAAACATGTTTAAATGAGCGTATTTATGAGCAAATGGTAATGGGAGAAATATTAAGTTCTTCCATTTTATTTAGGAGAAAATATTTTTTAAAATGATATACAAAAACAAAGAGCCACCCTCCTTGGCACAATTAAACAGCCCCATAACTGGGTGGGAAACCTCACAAGCAGAAACTTCACAAATTATATTTAAACATAATTGTTTTTTTTTTTTTTTTTTTTTTTTTAAGAACATCGATCTCACTGTACACTAAAAAAATGTCATCATATAAAAATTTAGTTTTAATTTGTCACTTTTCCGTCAATATTCCAGACGGTGATTATTAAAGACAGGTGTCTTTAAAGCAGAGTTTTATTGACAATTTGGCCAAAATTAAAAGTAAGTTCCTGACCAAACAGAATTGAACATTGGTAAATAAACTGGGAAAAGAGAGGTTATGCAGGTACAATGTGACATTACTGTCTAAATAGGGCAAAACTTTGTGTATAGTTCAAAGCGAATAAGTGGTAGGCTGTATGTCACAGCAAATGAAACTCCCATGCTGAAAGCACCAGAATGTTCTACATATAATGATTACTGTTTTTTTGTCTTTGATTTCAGTCTGAAAGGTAAAAATGATCTGAGCTCTTTATTTAACAGCCCCGTTTACTAGAGAGTGTCTCCTCCTCTAACACCTCATAAAATCTTTACTGATGGCATGTATTTTCACAATAACAATTTTTTCATCCGTGCTTAGTGCTTCACAGACATAAAAATCTAATGCGCGCAACTATTGCATTCACTACCAATTAAATCCAGTAAATAAGTGAATATTTATGGAGAAAGTCTTAGAGTATAAATATAGATTATTCAGTGAGGTCAGAGAATATTTCTGTTCATCATCCAGTCTCAAACTGTCACTGCACCAGCAGATACAGTCAGGGAAAGAAAATAGGCAGAGGAAGCCAGCAGTGCTTCAGATTGGTGTGGCAGAGGGTTATTCTTATTATCTTCATTCTGTGACGTTAATCTGTTGTTTACCGCAAGCCAAGTGTTAGCGCAATGAAGCCCTGTGCGAGAAACATTTCCTCAGAATGCCTAAAAATGCTGGTGAGAAAGACAAACTCAGCTTATTCTGTTTATGTTGGTAGATAACAACTGACACAGCGATGAATGTACTCATCTCAAAGTTATTAAGCAGTAAAAGATGTAGTGATATTTATATCGTAAGCATAACGTTATATGCAAAGCAGGCTGTGCCATATGTGAGCTTATGAAAGCACACATGAAAGAGAAGCTTGCTCACCGAGCATGCTTATATCTTCACATTAAGATACATTTAAATATGACAAAGGTTAGGTAATGTGATGTTTGTAAGGAGACTAGCAAAGCTATTGTAACGAAAAACACAGCTTCTGCAGAAAAACAGAAAGTAATGGAAAGTGAAATAAAATGTATGCTTAAAAATGATGCTGCTTATGCAGGTTAATAGAGATTAACACATATTATCTCTTCTCCTCTACATGATGTCTAAGCCTGTGTTGACCAGGAAGGGTCTGCTCAAAATGTGAGTTAATCCGATTTATTGAAAGAATACAGGAAAGTTACCTCAGAAAGTTGGAGGGAAGAAAAAAAAAATGGAATCCAATACATTTTAAAATATTTTTTTAATATACAAATGTAATCAGTTATGTTTTTTTTCGATCATCATTATAAAATATATGTTGAAATAAATTATTGAAGATAGAAATAGGCTTCATTGTCCCACAGAGGGGAAATTCAGGAAAATGTTATTTGCAGTCAAATGTATCAAGTTGCTTTGCACCTCATGCTAGCATAACAAGCATGAAATGGAAAACTGTTCTGACAAGAAAAAGATAGAAGGAGCTGTCCAGCAGCCTTGGTTTGGAGGACAATGCTGCAAAAAAACCTGAACTATGGAAACTAAATAAAATGTGATGGGAATAGTAGAAAAAAATGCTTCTACTAATCGGAAAAAAAAATGTTTCTACTAAATAGGGTATCTACAATCCCCTATTTTCTAGAGGGGATTGTAGTGGAAAATTTTATCTGGTTATATATATTTATAATATTTTTATTAAAGTCATAATAAATTTTGTAGAATTGACTGTAAATTTGAAAAAAGGGTCACCAGTCACAAGCTACTGCCATTTTTGGAGGCCGTTGCCTGGAACAGTTGGAAACCCCTGATGAGCCCATTGCTGTTATGGTGTTTCGTCATTTTTTGCCCTTTACTGAAAGTTGTTCTCACATCGTAATTCAATATTTGACAGAGAAAGTGGTCTGACCATCTTGTGGAGATGTCACTGAGACATGAGTCTGTTTAATTAACAGAATATATATATATATATATATATTTCTTATT
>NW_006800055.1:1702052-1785606 GCF_000485575.1 Poecilia formosa | reverse complement strand
TTGTATTTTCTGGTTTATATGTGGATTTTTCTTCAACCACCAGGGGGCTCTTGAGCAGATGTGAAACTTACTTTCCCTCAATGGTATACATACCAGTCAGTCCCAGTCACCGTTACACTCACGGTTTTTTCCATTTGCATTCTGGGTAAAAATCTATCTAAAAGCGCGACAGAACAGCCCTCCCCCCCACCGTAGACGAGAATTTTCTAAGGTTTCTTTCTCCAAAAACTAAGACCGGCCCCCGACCAGAAAAAGGAACAGCTATGTGGCCCTCGCAGGAAAAAGTTTGGGGACCCCTGTAGTAAAGCAATAATTGGCGTAATAAATTTATATCTCACTGCAGCAAACTACAGAATTTCTAGTTCTTCTGTAATGTCTATTACGGTAGGACTTCAACAAGGTTTAAGACTATCTTTTTTTTTTTTTTTTCAAATAATGCTTCCTTTAAAAATGTAAATAATTACACTAACTTTTACACCAGAAGAGACCATGTGATTTCTTAACATAACATCATGTAAAAGCTGACATTCTTAAAGTGAAAATAAATGAGAAATTTTTATCATTTCAGAAATTTTTCCCTTTTATGTTGGACATCAGAAATGGCTTACGTAGCAGTCAAATTATCCACACATCTTCCATTTCCACTGACAAGTTCATTTGAAAACATGAATCATCTCTCTTCTATCCAGCAACAACACAACAATGTTTGTGTCGAGGAACACAATGTGTGACAGAGCAAACAATACCAAAACACTGCTTGGGGTGCAAAGAGTTAATGAAGCAAAACTCTTGAACGTAAGAGGGGGAAAAAAGTAATTTAGAAAAAGAAAAAAGAGCAATGTATTCTCATAAAACTGCAAAGTGTGCATCAGCTCTATATTTCACTGGCTATTATGCCTGAAGCTACAACTTTACCACATAAATATGGATTGAAAATCTCTGTCTAAACAAAACATTAAAAACTCCACCAGCGACAAAGAAAACATACATTCTTTTAACAATTAAGATGAAAAATCTGCAGTCTTGATGAGTTCTGCTTTTGCAAAAGGAATGTTTTTCTTGCATAAGGACGAATAAAATTAATCTCATTTTAATATAGATGTATTTAGATTTTCTCCTAATAATCCTTAATTCAATTCATTATTCCTTTTTTGATAAATTATAGGTTTGTAAAGTAGTCTTTTTTTTTCTTTGTCTTATGTTGTTTATTTACCAAAATAAGGTGAAAGTCAAGATTTTCTCCTACATATAATAAAAATAATCAAGACAACAATTCCATGCATGCATACAAACTTTTTGTTGCTAACTTTATATTTCAAATAAGATTATGCAAACAGAAAACAAATGTTAGATTATCTAAAGATGAACAAAACAATCCTATGCTCTCATTTATGTATAGGCAAATCCCTTATACTCTGTATCATTCTTTAAAATACAGCAAACTTTAATTTCACAGAAGGATAGTTCTGATTTTGTGAAAGTAAAGAAGATATGGATGGGAAATGCAGCCAAGAGATCAGGTGTGACTGCAGCTTAGTTCAGCAGGAGCTCAGCTTAATGTCAAAGAATTCATTCATTGTGTGTCCATACTACGCGATGCCTCGTTCGTCTGATAAAAAAAGCACTGCACAAATCGGTGAATGGAAAAATTAAATGAGTTTTCCACAAACACATACATCCACTTCTGTGTAAAAATAAAAAATAAAAAAAAAAGGTCATCAGAAAAACTTCTCAGTTTCTCACCTTTCCCGTAGCATAATAATTTTTGGCTGAGTTTGACATCTCTTGCTGAGGGTGAAGATCTTGTTGATGATGCGCCGTGCTTTGCTTGCAAGCTGCTGTGTGCCGAGCTCTAGCTGTTTGTAGCGCTGGTGAATGGACGGCTCCGTCTTCCAGAAATACTGGATGGCAGACGAGTTCAGGGCGTAGAATGTGGGAAGCCGTCGAACAAAATTTTGAAACTCTTCTGGAAAGCAGAAAGATGTGAAAAATGAAAACCTCAATTTCTTCCTGTCACATTCAGGCCGAGGTAACTTCTTTTTACGTTGCTCTAATTATATTTGGCTAGTTTAGACATGGCAAATGAGAACATTTTTTTTTTAAGGGTCGTGGGATTTCAAGTGCTGCAGGGCTAAATGAGAAGAATATTGGTTGACGTGTGTGCTAATGGGAAAAGGCAGGGCTAAACACAGATTGGGGTAGGGTTCTCCCCCTTTTCATTAATGAACAGCCTACAGGTCTTTCAATGCTCTGGATGCAAATCAGTCGGGGAGAAAAACAAGGTGGACATGGAGCTCAGAGGATAATATCTGTCAGCAATTCAGAGCAACTGTTTACTGGATGCATTCTGAATAGAAAGCAGATTAGATTTCCAGGCATTCAATAACAACATCACCGTCGTCATCATCATGATTGGATGTATTGAAAATCAAACATGTGCAAGACTGATTAGAAAATGACCGTGCTACTGTTTGTAATTACTTAACGCTATCGTGATGATGAGGCAGCTGATTAGAAAACCAATTAGGTGTCAATAGCTTCCCAAGTGATTGTGCAAGGTGTGTGTTGTTGTCCTGGGAAACTCATGTATTGATTAAACAAGATTGTAAGGAAATATTTCTGTGTAAATGAGCATTTGGGTCCACATGAACAATGACAAAGTGTGAACGTCCAAGAGGTATTGCTACTTTTGGAAATTCCTTTATGTGCAGGTTACAAAGCTGTATTAGAATTTTATTGGAATTTATTTCTGACAAAGCGACACAAAGTAGGGAAGTGGAAGCAAAAAAGAAATGGATTTCACAAAGCTTTTATAAATATCTGGAAATTGTAACCTGAGTCGATAATGCAGAATTGCCTGTCACTGCAATCATTGTAGTTGTAGGTATTTTGCGGAGGATTTCCATCACCTTCTCATTTTTATTCTTTTTTTTTTTTTTTTTTGCTAAATAATTTAAACTCTGTCATTTTGTTGAAAGAGACTGAACAGAAATGTTTTTGTTAAAGGCACAGATTCACAGTTGGCTGTAAGTTTGTACTTTCAGTAAAACAAATATGTTCTGATATAATGAACTCAAATCAATCTCTAGCTCTATGTTTAGAATCATAATACTTAAGTTAATTGATTTTTTTTTTTTTTTTTTTTTTTACCTGAGCTGTGGATCTCTGCAACCCTTTAACCGTTACCATGGCCACTTAAGTTACATCTGATTCAAATCTTCCTCAGTCTGTCTCTATAAGTGGAAGGTCCTTGCCCTTGTGTGTCTGATTTTGTGTAAAAAGAAGCTTGCGATGTTCAACCCAACCCTACTTTAAAGTTCTTCACAACTGTAATCCTTATGTGCATTTGAATGACTGGTTGCACTAGAGCTTATGTAGGGATAACATTTATTTTGGGATAACAGAAAAAAGGGCAATTACAAATGCATTAGTCTTCCCAGATCTTTATTTGTAAAAGAAAATTTGGTTATTATTTTCCTTCCTTGTCTCAGTTTTGCACTGGTTTCTGTTCTATCACATGAAATCCTTTTTAAAATATGGAAGTATGGCATTTAAACGTGACATGTTCTAAGGTGCAGTGGATATGCATATTTCAAAGGCACTGAATCATTCAATAATGCCATATAGAGTCCATATTTTAGGCAGATTTAGTTGTATTTGTCTTATAATATGTAAAAAAAAAACAGCGTCTTACAGTACAAGAAAAAAATGACTGTCTTTCTGTTCAAATGCTCTACACTTGTGCACTGAACATATCAACATTAGCAGCAGGGTTCTGTGGTCTATTTAATTTTTCAACAACAATGATCCTGCGAGCGATAGAGGGATGAAATATATCATGCTTTTGGATGGCAAACAACATCCACCCTTCATCATCTTTCATTGTTTGAGTTATTGAAACACCATTTGTCATGACATGCAATAAAAAAAAGCTCAGTGGTTATTTGCAAGTGTGCCGAGGCGAGGCAAATAGATCTAACAGAAGCTATTAAAAGAAATGAACAAAAAACTGCAAGTAAAGGCTGAAAGGATAAAAAAAAAAAAAAAAACAATGCATCATGGTACATGCCAACATATTGACTTAAAACACTGAAGTGAACTTTTGCGAGCTTTAGGATGATTAAAATTGTGTATGTTCAGGAAACTACAGAATTGTGAAATGAAGCTAAAGACATTTAACAGTCATTGAAATAAAACCTCACCGCTTGAAATTTGCTATCTACACACCATTATTATCTTATCAGCCACTAATTGAAAAATGTAATGGCACTTTTAACTGGAGAAGTAAGACAAAAGAGCGATTTGGGTGGAGCACATATAGATAATTGAGGCAACTCTGATAGTCGTCTTGCAATTGGAAGGCTGCTTTACTTCCACGCAAGGCGCTTAACTCCATTATATTTGTGAATGCATCTGTTGTGCAAAGTGATTTGACTGGTCATTATGACTGGAAAGGTGCTATATAAATTCTGTCAATTTACCATAATAATTAGACATAATAATTATTAGGCATAATAAAAATAACCTTGTCAGATTTTAGTCTAATTTCCATGATAAAATTATGAGCCAGTTAAGCTAAGATATGCTAAATGTTCTCCTAATTGCCTCGAACAGTTTACAATTGATGGATTGTGTACAGACAATTGTGTTCATTTTTTAGAGACAACATTTTCGCTTAAAGCGTGACTTTGTTAGGATTTGTAGGTACATTCCAGTATAGAGGTTGTTGTGTGTCTGGGTTGTTGTGTTTTAGTTCTGTTCTCCTACACAATACTGTGTATGAGCACCAGAAAACAAAAATCCTGCTGTCCATTATGAATTGAGAAACTGATCTAGCTGGAAAAAAAATATAATCTCTTCAATAAAACATGTAACGCTCAGCGTGAGATCAAAGCAAATCATATCTACCATCAGCTGACAGCAGAAACCTAATTTAACAATCAGAGTTATGATTATTAATCTTTCTAGTAAGGCCGTAAGTTGTTCTCCATATGATCAAATGTGCAAGTAGGTCCACAGGGGGTTCATAGGACCTTATTTTTCTTTAATAAATACTGCACTGAAACTGTGCTTTCAGTGCACCTTGCTGCTTAAGTTATTGCCAAGAATGTGCTAATCGAGTCGCTCTCAGTAAAGAAACATGTAGCCAGTAGTAATGGTCTGAACCAGCAAGGTGTTCTGAAAACGGCTCAAGGCAAAGCTGGAAATGTCTCAAACAGTGATGTGCTCGTGAATGCAGCTAAGTTTTGGAAATAACACAGAAAAACAGACAAGTTGAGAGCGGTACAAAAATAAAGAATTCGCAGAATGGAGGCAGTGTTTGACGTAACCTCCAAATTGTTTACACGAGACAGTTTGTCAGATCATAAATGGAAATTGAATTAAAAATGATCATCGGAAGTCTGTTGATGTGCTCTTTTTTGTCATGTTTATCAAGAAACATTAAATAAGGCTAACAGACAAAATGGCAATAACTGAGCCGTGAAGTATTATATTAGAGGTTACATCATGTGCTCCTAACGGATTATAGCAACTGTGGTTCATTTCTAGGGCATGACACATTCTCCTCAGGCTACTGGAGGGTCTCCATTTGACTGATTCACTGTTGATCCAGTCACATCAATTCACATGCACTTTTGTTTCCTGGACCAAACAATCTAAATACAAACACAGAGGCAAAAATGCCACCATCAGATACATGTATAAATGTCAAGAATTAGGTTGATGTGCTTTGAACACTCAATGATGCTTACACCGAGTCAGCTCACTCTTCGATGTCTCAGATTCTGTTAGGTCACATAGAAATCTTGCACAATTGTTAAACAGCATTGCTTTAAGCCACTGTCAGATTTTTATTATCTCATCATCGCTTTGATAAAGTGCAAACTAATGAGGAGAAATTCCTATGACATACACAGAGGACATTGTCTCACGTAGAAAGGAAACAGGTCTTTTGAAAACAGCTAGCAATAATAAAATCACCTCAGTGGTTTTGCAACAATTCATGTTTGCAGAATTATCACAGAACTTTGTTTTATTTATTTATTTTTTTTATTAAAACTGACCTATCTACCTACAAGAGAAATATTGACAAATCTTCTTTTTCAGAGTTTCATGTCTTTAAAGGGCAAATCTCAAGTCAGGTCATTTATTCCAATTCAGGATCAAGTTTCAAGTCTTTAACTAAAAACCTTTTCCCAATAAATCCAAAATGTTTAGTGCACCTTCTACCCTGCATCCTGCAAGTTACAATTCTACACCTATAATGTTTGTCTTTATTCCAAAATCACCATAAGAATGTTGGATAATTGTATTTCAGCCTTTAGATATTTATCATCAGTTAACTTATAATCATTTAACATTTAATTTACCATCAAAAAATGTGCTAAAAGTTGATTTACATTATTTTGAAAATATATCATATTTACTATATAGTTAAATATGTAATGGCTAACTAGGTGGAAGCCTCAGATGTCTAAATCTACCACATCCCTGGTTCATACAAAGAATAAACACAATGAGCATGTCCGGCCATCTTACCATTGTGTGCCTCAGAGATAAAATATATATTGGTGTGAAATGTGCAAATTAACAGCAGCAAAAGTCATGATGAGGAGGCTGAAGCTAGTGTCAGAAAGTCATTATCCACAGGGAAACTAGTGAGGAAGAAGCTATTAGTAAAAAAAAGCTACATAAAAACACTAATTACGTTTTGCACTCTGGGATTCAGCCTAAACTTTTGAAGATATGTGTTGTGGTCTGATGAAACTAAAATGGTAGAGTTGGGCTGTAATGAAGACTGTTACATTTGAACGAAAACGAGACACTTGAGATTGCCATCCCAACTGGGAAGTAGAAAGATAGCAGCCTTATGTTTTGGATATTGTTGCACCAATTACGGTTTTCTGGACAATCTTTAAATAAATAAATGCATTTATCTCATGTATTATTCTGGCAATTAGTAAATACAAATTGTTTTGGTAACCCTGGGTTGTATATTGTAGTGTGCTCTGAATTTAAAACATCATCTTTCAGCTTTATATTAGTTCTAATATCTAATGTAAAATTTGTCCTAATACCAAGTGTCATGTTTATGGAGTTTTTCAGCCAATCCAAAACCACACATACAAATGCATGGTTCTGGCAGAACATAGTATAGCAACCTGCACATGCAACCCATCCTTGACATGCTATAGTCTAATATAATTCCTGAATAAATAAATATCTGAAAGTCAATTTTGGTGCTGTTTCACATCTAAGGTTATGGTTCTGCACAAGAGCTTTGATTCAACAAAAAGAAAGATTTACAAGTGAAGTAAGGCTGACTGTAAAACCAGTTTGAGATAAATACAAGCCACATAGAAACATGGACTACATGATTGGCAACAACTCTGAACTCGACCAAGCATAGTATTAACCCGTTTTCATGACAGCTTGCTGGAAGGAGGAGTTCCCCACAGCTGTAATCTCCGTGATGTCATAGAGGTATAGCAACATGAGCAGAGCAATGTTCAAATTCTTTGCCTGAAGCTCTCCACAGACTGCGTCATGGAGGACAGGCGTGTGAAAGTCTTGTTGGCTGAGAACAGGACGATATCTTGAACAAAGAAGTCCTTGGATCCAAAGTAAAATGTGGTCTGCTGTCTGCTGTATAATCATTGACTGTAACCCAACCGAAAATGAGACTAGGAGTCTGAAACTGGCTGGCTCAGCTCATGCAGAAAGAATCTGATCATAGATACAGGCAATTCTGTCTCCGTTATCCCAGCTGCTAATGCTCACATCCTTTCTGAAACTGGGAAAATAGAGCACATCATCTCCATTCTAAAAGTGCTTAGACTGGCTCCCTGTAGCTCAAAGAGTATATGTTAAAATACTTTAGTTGATTTAGAAATCACTGAAATAATTGACACTAAAATACATTATAAACCTGGTGTCATTGTGTCAGCCTTCCAGACCACTCAGTTCTTCCGGTTCAAGTCTGATCTGCATTCCCAGAATCAGAACCAAACAGGGAGAATCAGCATGTTCCTCTAATCTGAAATAAACTTCCAGAAAAATGCTGAAACAATGAGTTCATTTTAAATCAAAGCTCAAATAATTTACTAAGAGTTGATTACTAGTGAGTAGAACATCAATTAATTTAGTCTTTATGGAAATATTTTATGGTGATGATTTTGATGATGGCATTTGAGAAAAGTGAATATGTGTTCCTTGCTTCTTGTTTTATCTTTTCATAATTTAAATCACCTTCAATTTACTTGTTTCTGAAATGTGTTATACAGATAAACTTCTCTTGCCTAAGAAGTGATCCACCATTAGTCCTGATGTTGTTACTACGCAGCTCACTGTGTTCGTACCGCGGTCGGTCAGAGCACACCACCTACACTCACACACATTAATATATGTATTAGTGGTGCTTAAATATGGGACTTAGATGAGTTGGCAGCAGCCTCAATTTTCCCCTATAGTAGTTTAATAGTTTGTTTTTCTTTTCTTCATTTTGTTTTTTTTTACTTAGTAGTTAAACTGAATCTTACTAGCATACTTAGAGTATCTGGACAAAAGTATTTTAACTGAATCTTGAAGTATTTTGTTATTAAAATATTTTCTTTTAGAGAAATGTTTTTATTCTGTATCTCACAAGGCAGACAACCTTACACAGTAACTGACAGCAACAGAGCTGTTTGACTATTACTTCAGTATAATCAGGCAGTGCCTTAATTTAGTAGTTTAGATTAAAATGACAAACTTTCATAATTGTCTTAGCTCCTCATCAATAATAATTTGTAGCCAAACCAACATGTTGCTGCACAACACCAGATATATATCTAATTTATATTTTCATCAAGAGAAGAGCCAAAGTAAATACATCACTGCTAATTTCTCCTATCAACCAATCATTTCTATCCTTTTCACCTCTTTTGACAATTGATTGCATTCTTTTCCCCAGAGAAAGTACCACCATCAATCAGGGAGAGACAGGAGAATAACACTGACCTGATGCCTCAAAGTCTTGGTTGGCCATGTTCCATGAATCTCTGATTTGCAGTAAACTGCCTTCCATAGCCCTCAGATCAACCTCAGGGCAATTACATTGCGGATAGTCGACAGCACACTGGCACCAACAGTCGTTGTCCCGGCACACAAACTGGCCCTCTTCATTACAGCCAATATAACTTAGAGCAGCCTGCACAAACCTGGCTCTCAGATATCCTGGCAGTATGGCCTGGAGGCCTGAAGCAATAAAAGAAACAGGACAAACATATAGATGAATAAAACAAGAACTGCACAAACGTCCTTTAAGCACTGTAGTATAAGTATACTGTAGATCACTTCTGTGTGCAACATCTGTAGAGTAATTGATTTAAGACTGATTGTGACTTTCTTATTTACAATGCACATGGTTGGCAACAAAAACATTTATGCAAAGATTCACTCAATTTTATTTTTACTCCACAGTTACTCTACTTCCGTTCCGGATTTTTGCTGGTTGGGATTTACCTCAAAACTTTGCAAGCATGCACTGGGGAAAAAAAAAAAAGAAAGAGTGATTGAAGCTAAATTTGTTCTGACACTCTTGCGCTGTAGTTATAAACTTGCCAGGGAACAGACACTGTGACAATTCCTTCAGAAATTGGGGGGAGTTCAATTATGGATGGCCAACCTTGCAAATGAATCTTGTTTTCAGGGCTCTGAACCAAAACAGAGCTGACAGAGTCGAGGTTGTCATAGTTACTGCATCCAAGTGGGCCCGTCCTTGTTTCGGTCACCTAAAAGAAGCAAAGCAGAGCCAGATGATAATTCATACTGAGAAAGAAATTCACTAATGGCAAACAAAGAGAAATAAACATGAAAACAATTATGAAAGGGAATGCGGAATCTGATTTCAATACAAACAACAAAATTGTCTCTTCAGAAAATTAAACTATATTACAAGCTGTTTAGACTTTCGCTAGAGGAAGTTGTTTTTGAATAGTGACTTTATGATTTACTAAGCTTGAAATTATGTTGAGGCAAATATTTCTGGTGTGTATCATGATGAGATAATTTGAGTCATCTCTAAAATTCGTCTCTATTTTTATTTTTTATTTTTTTTTACACTACAATACACACTGTCACTTTTAATGTGCTAAAATCCACTGCATGCAAGAGGCAAGCATGTCCTATTCAGTTTTACATCCACCTCAGGATTTGTGTATTGAAAAGAAGCAGATGTCTGTGTGATATTTGCAATATTGTTACTGGACTATTTGGGCGGAAAGTTGATGCAAGGACTGACAAAACAATAATTAGACGAACATGACAACCAATCTGAAATGTGTTCAATTAATTCAGATAATAATAGTTATTCTTAGATTAAATCTATTTCCTTTTATGCATGGATTAAATAAAAAGTAGGTCAATGTGGAAGGCAAAGACAGCAAGAAAGGTAGAACAAAAGAAAGAAGGAAAGAAAGAAATGGCAACAATTTATTCCAAGTTTAATGTCATAGCCATAAAACTGGTATTGCCAAGGTAAATTGAATAGCAAGAAGGCAAAGTACATAGCACAGAATCAGGGGTGCAAGATTTTCATTTGAAAAATTGGACAAGTCTGTGAGCGTCCACTGGCATGCTTGAAGAAGGAGCTGGAAAACAAGCATGAAGGACAGAGCATCTGGTCCTGCCCAGCGGCGAGTGGCTGACGTTATGGTTGTACTCAGGTTAAATGAAATTCTCTCCCTCTCTCTTGTATTAGATGTGCACCCGCTCCAGTCTGCAAGTCCTTTCGCATCTGTGAAGTGTGGGTGTGGCTTCTAATGTCCCCTACTTTCATATAGTTCATGTGTCAGGACAAGGTAAGACGCTTTAGCTGTGTGTTAACGGTCTCGTTTATTTTTTTATGGTCATACTTAAAGTGTAACTAACCTTTTGGGTAAGCAGACCCCTCCCCTAACAAACTTAGAAAAAAATCCACCACAGTGGGTGGAGCCACAAGCCATGTTAGGGCACGGCCAAGGGTTCATTTAAAATAACGGCATACACCTTTAAATATACTATCGTCAATACTGGGTTTTTGCCAAATAACACTTTGTTATCTGGAAAATAGAAAAAAATAGTGTTTGCCATTGATATGCCAGGAAAAATCTATTGTATCCAAATAAAATTGTGGTAAATGGTGACGTCCGAGGGCACATTTATGCCTACAAACCAGTATTTAATAACCAACTGTTTAGAGCCAAAATCACCTTAGTAATTTTGCAATTGCAAAGATGCATAAGCATTTATTTGAATTTAAAATTTTATTCTTAGTCATATTAGTCCTGCTGTACTTTAAGTATTTACTGGGATCAACATTTATTTTTTTTTACTGCCAAAAAGGTGTAGTAACCCACTAACAAGGCACCTTGAGTTCAAGGTGCCCTTAATGTAAAATGCACTCTCTGAGAACCACAAAGAAACAACAGCACATTTAAGCTGCTTCTCCATTACTAAGTCTCATTCTAACTGGTTAATATCTGTTGGAGTGTGTTCCTTATTGTGGGCGTGAATATAAGTAGGAATGTGGGCAGGCTATGGGTTACCAGGAGCTATAGTTGAATCAGGAGAACCTGGAGGTTCTGGTTTTAAATGACAAGATATTTCATTTTGTCTTATTTTCTCACTGCTGGCCCAAACATAATGAAAGCAGTTCAGATTAGCTGAACTTAGACTTTATTTTTATTTGACAACACATGTATCTATAATTTAGCACTTTATTTTTATGTTTTAAACATGTTTAACCTTTTGGATTTAGGTAATGTAGTCAAAAGAAGTAAACCGATATCCAAGCAATGACTTTATTTAAAAGAAAATTCCAAACAAGGAAAAAAATGCACATCATGCCAAACTAATATTATGTAGTTCTGGAGTTTCTCACCTGCCAGCACCAAACACCAAACTATAGCTGACCAGAGCTGCACAGCTTCTAGCTTCTTCAATGCGTGGTTGTTCGCTATGCTGTTTGCAGGGCTGCTAAATCACCGTCATTGTGCTCTAAAAGTTGACGCCTATGATCCTCGTGCTCCTCAAGATTAAACTCATAATTACCCTCCTTCACACTGAGCAGCAGCCTGATAGCAGACAGCATGTCGGCCTGTCTACTGAGGTGGTTGAAATGTAGTTTAGAATTTGCAGTGATGTAAATCATGAGCCAATCAACAAATGCAGTCTGCTATCAAATCGCTTGTGCGGCTTGGTGCAGCTTGGTGCAGCTTGGTGCAGCTTGTAGAACCTGAAGTGAGTTAAAAAAAAATGGAGAAGAGTTGCGCTACGCCATGCAGGATCTGATAATGGAAATGAATCTTGGATAGACAAGGAGAACCAATTTAGTCAACTCCACTGTCCTGTGCACGACCCGTCCTGGAAACCTGCATGATTTCACTGTTAACCACATCTGGGCCTGCTGCATTTGCTGAGGCTGTGCTGAGAAGGTGACCAAGTGGGTCTTGCATGAGCAATGGTGAGCACCACACTGACTAACTGCATCTAGAAGCCAGATCAATGTTATTAAAGTCAATTTTCGTCTGGATATATCCTTTTTGTACAACAGATCTGCCCTGGCACATGTTGGCAACAAGTTTCTCCACATGGTATTTCTAAAATACCTAGATGGGACAGGAAAAAAAAAAAAAAATACTGTCCTGCTTTCTTCCCTGTTATTTAGCTCATGACTCCAGTTAACGATTTGTCAACATTTTCCAAAGAGAGAATGTTCTCCTGCTTCACCAACTAGACATTTTTGATGACTACAACATACTCCTGCGCTTTCTGCTACCTCAAAGTCTTTCCCACAACACAGAGTTGTGTGCTGTTTGTTGGAAGCCCAAAGATGTAGACAGGGGGATCTGCAGTCACTCACTAATGCGCTCATACTTTTAATTGCTTTTTCACTCTGAATGTCCATAAGGATTGAAGAAGACTGTTAGTGAAAGAAAAAAAAATGGTTTTGCAAGTCGCACACAGAAAAACAGGCCATGATTTTTTTTTTTAAAACTCAGTTTACAACAGAAAAAAACAAAACAAAAAAGACAAATAAATACTATAGATGGCTCCTAAAACAAAATCCTGTGCTGTTTTAAAAGTCAGTTTCAAATGTATGGCAGCAACAAACAATTAATGAAAATATCTTTAAAAGCATGAAGAAACATAAAGAATGAAATAGTGATTTCAAGATAAGAAGTATGTTCATTGATAATCTGATGTGTCACAGTGCCATTTTTTTTTCATCTGAACCATTTTAAATGTTAGACGTTTGTGCCTACGTGGGTGTCGGTAAGTGGATAAATAGTGACTTCCTGTAATGTCTGGCTTGTCTGTGGAACAGTTGTAAACAGAACAATTAAAGATTATTTGTTTTGATTTGACGGCTGCGAGAGAAGAGAGGTACATTTATGCCACAAACATTTCCCACAAAAAAGGGGAACAGAAGAAGAAGAAGAAAAAAAATTGTGACTGAGTGAAGAAAAGTTCCTCCATCTGTATGCTGTTGATTTAAATTTTAGATGAAAAGGAAATGAACACATTTAGTGCAAGTTTCACTCACTCAGAGATAATACTTGTATAATAATGCGCTGCTACAAACTTGGTGCCATAGAATGTTCCTTTGGCTCTAATTTAGTGTCACGGCCACTTTATGACCATCACTGTTGTTTTTCTTCGTCACAGACACATTGTCAAACAACTGTTTGTACATGGAGCAAATCCTTATCTCATTCAATTATTGATACTTAACTCATTTAACAAGACGTGTTTAACAAGAGTGTTCTCTCATGTGTAGGAGTGTTGGAAGCTCCATCTGGAAGTGGTGAGGGCATTTTGTTTGGAGTCATGTTAATTGACTCAGAGAAGGCTTGAATGTGTAGGAGTATGAGAGGAGGGAAAACGTATACATCGCACTATGATTGTGCCCTGTTTTCTAGTTTGCATTTGTGAACTGTGGTAGAAATTTGTGGCGCTACACAACACTTATGAGAAGTCTGTGCTAATGTTGTGCAGATCAATCTGACAAGCATTCTTCTGAGAAGCACTCTGTGTAATCATCTCTTTGAGCTGAAGAACCAATAAAATAAGTGCTCTGAAAATTCCCACCACCTGTGATTTGTAGTCAGAGCTTTGTAGCTCATCTGTTACGGGACCCGGAATGATGATAAACCTTGAACACAAGGAGCACTGAAGTACAAGACGAAGGAATCGTGGCAGTTTTGGTAACAGATGTGGAATTTCTGAAGTGTGTCCAATGATAATGTAACATTTTTTTAAAACAAGAAATAAGTGACAAAATAAATCTGACAAGATTTGATCTAGCAACTGTTGCTCCTCTGAACTTGCATACACTCTTTATATTGTATTTTACTTATTTTTTTTGTAATTGTCTCCAGCTTTACCAAGAGAAAATGATAGGTAAAATTAACATTATGACACTTGTGGTAGATAAATGACGGTCAGTTCCACTCAAGCTTAAACTGTTTACTTCTAGGAATGAGCAAGTTAATTTATGAGAAACTGCTTATTTTCAAATAACTTCAAATAAAAGCTCTGTAGTCACAATTTTGCATGTTGTGATATATTCTGAAATTTAAGAAGAAACCAAAAACTGCACAAAATTTTGGCTTTAAAGAGGCATTATTTTGTATTATGTAGGCACATAGTCCTATTTTATAGCACAGTGAAAAACCTACGAGGTTTTTTGTAAGCTTGAGTGATTATGCAGTAAATATCTTGTGTGTAAATGTTGCCGAGTTGAGCAGATACATAGCATATTACTGCAATAATGTCTTTGTGCTGTAGTTATTTATTCTGCTTATAGGCACAGACTTCAAAGATGTAAGGGGTCGATTATCTACCTCCTGTTAAATGCAGTTCACTGTTTTATTTATCTTTGTTCTTTGTTCTCTTTGACAATTCCTGTGCTTTTGTTTTAAAAACAGTTTGATTCTGTCTTGATACACTGACATAAATAGAATATTTAATGTTCCGTCAGATATGGACAAAATCAAGCTCATTTGTAGCCAGAAAATCCATACAGGATTTATCTAGGAGAAAACTTTATTCTGTCAACATTTTGTACAAAAATTTACTTATTCTTGTATATTCAGTGCATGCAAGTTAGAAATTCGAACTCGTGCTGGTCAGTTTCTAGAGTACCCATAATAAAGATTTGAACGTTTGTACTAAATTAGTAATCATGAGTCAGAGGTCTCCATTAACCTGGATCCAATGGGAGGTAAGATCAGCTGCTGCCACATGAATAAGTCGAATTAGTGGACATGCATAAAACATTGGACACACTGGAAAAGCAACAGACCCAGCATAGATGCTTTATTAGTTTTTAGTACTTGTTTAGATCCTATTATATGCACCACTAGTCTACACAATATTTACGGATAACTTTTTAGTGTACATTTTCTTGTTGGAAGACAGCATTCAAAACAAGTCGATCAAGCCGTCTTTAGTTAGTATCTCCATAGAATTCATAGCATTAAACATATACACATATGCATTAAAGAAAACAAAGGTATGTGAGCTAAACATCCTGAAAATCTAGAAAAGAAGAAGCATGACCCCACAAACAGAGCATCTGGCATAGGATTTCTGGCATAGGATATATGCCAGAAATTTACTTTCTAAAGAAGCTTAAAAACTGACAAGACTACAAAAACTAAATCTGTTTATTTGTACTAGTAAAAAAGCAAAACCTTGAAGTAAGACAGCTTAAATAAAAATGCTTTTCTTTTTACACTGGCACAAAGCAGATCGCTTAATATCTTTCTCAAGTCTTGAAAGATGCAACAGCAAACCCAAGGACCAAAGAAGGCAAAAGAGATTTGTTGACACGATCACAAGCACACATTTATTAAAACACTAATATATTTCCTTTGCCCTGAACTCACATTTAGATTTTTCACAAACTGAGCTCAATCATTCTTGACAGAAAAATTTGATGTAGAGGATCCATAAACCCAGGCTGCATGGCTAAGATAAACCGCCATCCTGCAGGTAAATCCATCATCCTTGCTGTCTGTAGCAAATTATTTCCAAACACCATAACAGGGTCTGTTTTTAATATTTTCTCAAAGGTCAATAAGAAGTAACAACGCCCACCTTGCTCGTTTAATGACAACAAGCATCCAGTCGCATCCAGCCAGAAGGAAGAAGAAGACTTTTGCCACTGCATGCAGAGAAGTTACCTTTTACTTGTCATCTACTTTTGAGAGCTACAAGGTCACTGCTGAAAATACTGACAGCACATAGGCATGAGAAATAATGCAAGCTGGCAGCTTTGTGTTTTTGTTATCCAGCTTCTGTACACAGAAAGTTCTTTTCTCTTCATCTTTAATTGTACTTATTGCGCCTTTTTCATTTTAACAGAACAGGCTAGAGAAAGAGTTCTGCAGGGAGAGAAACCGACTTCCATTTTTTTCTTTTTTATTATTAGTCCGTTAACGCAATTAATTAAAATTCAAGCAGCCTCCATGGGCACTGGCAGATTAAATTCTACTCCAGACAGATGTCCAACTTAAAGAAGAAAATTGACCAAATGCAAATCTAAATGTGTCTCCTCTATGCATAGCAATGAGACCATCTGCAAAAAGAACCCAGTGGAGCAGAGCACGTGTGCACAGTCAGCCTTCTCAATTTGAAAGCGACCCTAGAATTAAGAATAAAACATTAAATCCTCCTCGTATCATCTAGAACTTTTTAATTCGTCTTTGAGCAGCTGTTTTTTTTTTTTTTTTAAAGGGACAAATGCTGAAGTTATCTTGACAACATGATAAACAAAAGACATTGATCGGATGGTCGGGGAATTATTAATGTACCATAACTGAGTACAACATAATTGTGCTGACTGAGATGGAATATGTAACAGCTGCATTTAATGGAACATTTAATTGCACTTAAAGGCTTTCCTAGAATAAGCAGTTGTGATGCCCATAAAATGGAAGTGACTTGTTTAGTATGTCAATGAATTTCAGTTTGTCCTCAGGGTTTGCCGTGTGATGTATGTTTACTGTTTAAATATGCCTTCAGAAATTATTACTTTAAACATTCCAGCTTATTTTACTAAATGCATGTGTTTCTCTGTCTTAGCACTAATGTTATGAAGATTAGGATCTTGAAAAAATAGTAAAAGCCACTGATATATTTCCTTCCACTTCACAATTATGTTCCAAGACATCAACAACAACAAATATGTCTGTTGTTGACACACAATTTGGAAAAGTCGGTAATTCTATGTATCCTTTTTACAAAGCAATTTATATTTTTTTCCAACTTTACTCCGTCCCTGTCAGAAATAATGTCTATGTCAATGTGCTATTAAACTATGAATATGCCTTTTCAGGTAATGTCTCCCATGCTGAACTTTTCTGTTTTCCAATAATCCAATAATTACAGTTGCAACCAGGATATGTGAACATTAATTTAGTCATTTTTACAAGTTAGATTTATCTCTACAAAACACACAGATAATGACTGTGAAATTAAAAACACATCTGTGACGAGGAGTATTTCACCAACAAAAGCAACAATTTTAATCTTTGTCCTGTGCTAATTTAGTGATGGCATTCCCAGTTGGTTTTGTTTTTAAGAAAATTTAACAGAAGAAAAAAATGTTGAGATCCACTAATTAAATTTAACTTCAGCGTTCAAGTACGACTTGAATGCGACACATTTTTTTTAAAATCAGTTGTCTTAAACTGATGTATTTCCATGAACAAACTTTGCTTTTTTAACTTTTTTTTTCTTCTTTTTTTTTAACACAGGGATGACTTTTAAAAGCATATATTTTGGACCTTTGAAAGGGCCATTGCCTTGGAAACAGAGAAAATGCCTGCAAAGCTCGATACAGTAAAGTGAATTAACCTGCACTTTTCTTCTGATGTAGCCCTCAGGCCTCCCTCTGCTAGTTGTGTTTAATCACACTGATCAAGCTCAGAATCAAGATGAAGAAGGCCTGAGGGCTGAAACATTGATTAAATTAAGTGGAATGCATATGGAGCTGGAGTGTGACACTTTCCTCAGTTTTTTGATTATTTCTCAGTTAGGCACCGACACACTACAGTCCTTGATGTGTTGTACTTGATTTTTTTCCCCCCACAAATTAAAAAAAATGAACATTGCACAGCTGTTTTTTTTTTTTTGTTTTTTTCATCATGGGGTTTTTATATATACATCATTTCTCCTGCTGATGCAAATACACCTGCGGTTGGGCACAGTTCTCCCATCAGAAAGGTTACAGACACACCGAAATGAACGCTAACATTTCTCCCTATGAGTTCAGGTATGTTTACTTTATCTGCTGGTTGTTTAATATTTAGAGTAAATTGTAGCTTTGATTTCAAATGTTAGAATTTAGTAAGTTAATGTGATGTATATGTTCATTAGATTCACTGAGCTTGAGCTGAAATGTAAAGTGAAAGGCTAACAAGTCAAATAAAACTCAATGAAACAAAATGATGCAGCCATTTGGCTTTAAATAGCAAATGCAAAAATCTTAAATCACAGCAAAGTTCTTTTCTCACCAGTCAGAGTGAACGAATGATAGCTTAATGGTGTGCCTTGCCAAGGCAACACATCACTTGGCCGTTAACACATTTGACTGATATCGATGGTTCACAGGGACATTTATTATTTAACAATGGAAGGACCTCAATATTATTATAAGACCCATTAGACAAGAAGATTTTACTGATGAAGATTCAGCACCACTCCAAATTCCTCGTATGAATAATTCCACAGTACGACATGGAATGGTACAGGGAGCGCCTGTTGTTGTTGGATGCTTAAGCAACAATGGATTTGAAATTGCTGCTTTTTATGCCTACTGCAGGAAAAAAAAAGAACAAGACATCATTAATATTCCATGGTAATCATCCGTCATCTCAAAAGTGCCTCATTTGCTGCACCTTCAAGAATTTTGCCGTTCGCTTAATCACAGCAGAATTGGGAGATGGGTAAATCCACATTTGCATTGGTGATATGTTTTGGCAGTCTATTCCTCCTTTTAGAATTTTTCAAACTGTAAACCTATTTTGTTGCCATGGCTTATGCTCGACACGGAGGAGAAAAGGAGAAGAAAGGGGGAAAAAAAAGCAAGAGAAAGAAAATAGAAGTTGCTGGTTGCCTTATAAATAGATAAAGAAAGGGGGAAAAAATGCCAGCACATATTGGAATTTAATTTTGTATGTGGTCTTATAATCGCAAAGGAAAAGAAATCCTCAATTTTTCAGGAAGTACCAGTGACTTGAAAAGGTGCAATGGGAGTAAATCTAACAGTGTATATTTTTGTTGTTGCATTTTGTGCTTACCTTCTTAAGAGGCAAATAGCAGGAGGAATTTAATTTGTGACATTGAATGTCAANAAGGCAAAGTACATAGCACAGAATCAGGGGTGCAAGATTTTCATTTGAAAAATTGGACAAGTCTGTGAGCGTCCACTGGCATGCTTGAAGAAGGAGCTGGAAAACAAGCATGAAGGACAGAGCATCTGGTCCTGCCCAGCGGCAAGTGGCTGACGTTATGGTTGTACTCAGGTTAAATGAAATTCTCTCCCTCTCTCTTGTATTAGATGTGCACCCGCTCCAGTCTGCAAGTCCTTTCGCATCTGTGAAGTGTGGGTGTGGCTTCTAATGTCCCCTACTTTCATATAGTTCATGTGTCAGGACAAGGTAAGACGCTTTAGCTGTGTGTTAACGGTCTCGTTTATTTTTTTATGGTCATACTTAAAGTGTAACTAACCTTTTGGGTAAGCAGACCCCTCCCCTAACAAACTTAGAAAAAAATCCACCACAGTGGGTGGAGCCACAAGCCATGTTAGGGCACGGCCAAGGGTTCATTTAAAATAACGGCATACACCTTTAAATATACTAACGTCAATACTGGGTTTTTGCCAAATAACACTTTGTTATCTGGAAAATAGAAAAAAATAGTGTTTGCCATTGATATGCCAGGAAAAATCTATTGTATCCAAATAAAATTGTGGTAAATGGTGACGTCCGAGGGCACATTTATGCCTACAAACCAGTATTTAATAACCAACTGTTTAGAGCCAAAATCACCTTAGTAATTTTGCAATTGCAAAGATGCATAAGCATTTATTTGAATTTAAAATTTTATTCTTAGTCATATTAGTCCTGCTGTACTTTAAGTATTTACTGGGATCAACATTTATTTTTTTTTACTGCCAAAAAGGTGTAGTAACCCACCAACAAGGCACCTTGAGTTCAAGGTGCCCTTAATGTAAAATGCACTCTCTGAGAACCACAAAGAAACAACAGCACATTTAAGCTGCTTCTCCATTACTAAGTCTCATTCTAACTGGTTAATATCTGTTGGAGTGTGTTCCTTATTGTGGGCGTGAATATAAGTAGGAATGTGGGCAGGCTATGGGTTACCAGGAGCTATAGTTGAATCAGGAGAACCTGGAGGTTCTGGTTTTAAATGACAAGATATTTCATTTTGTCTTATTTTGTCATTGCTGGCCCAAAAATAATGAAAGCAGTTCAGATTAGCTGAACTTAGACTTTATTTTTATTTGACAACACATGTATCTATAATTTAGCACTTTATTTTTATGTTTTAAACATGTGCAACCTTTTGGATTTAGGTAATGTAGTCAACAGAAGTAAACCAATATCCAAGCAATGACTTTATTTAAAAGAAAATTCCAAACAAGGAAAAAAATGCACATCATGCCAAACTAATATTATGTAGTTCTGGAGTTTCTCACCTGCCAGCACCAAACACCAAACTATAGCTGACCAGAGCTGCACAGCTTCTAGCTTCTTCAATGCGTGGTTGTTCGCTATGCTGTTTGCAGGGCTGCTAAATCACCGTCATTGTGCTCTAAAAGTTGACGCCTATGATCCTCGTGCTCCTCAAGATTAAACTCATAATTACCCTCCTTCACACTGAGCAGCAGCCTGATAGCAGACATCATGTCAGTCTGTCTACTGAGGTGGTTGAAATGTAGTTTAGAATTTGCAGTGATGTAAATCATGAGCCAATCAACAAATGCAGTCTGCTATCAAATCGCTTGTGCGGCTTGGTGCAGCTTGGTGCAGCTTGGTGCAGCTTGTAGAACCTGAAGTGAGTTAAAAAAAAATGGAGAAGAGTTGCGCTACGCCATGCAGGATCTGATAATGGAAATGAATCTTGGATAGACAAGGAGAACCAATTTAGTCAACTCCACTGTCCTGTGCACGACCCGTCCTGGAAACCTGCATGATTTCACTGTTAACCACATCTGGGCCTGCTGCATTTGCTGAGGCTGTGGTGAGAAGGTGACCAAGTGGGTCTTGCATGAGCAATGGTGAGCACCACACTGACTAACTGCATCTAGAAGCCAGATCAATGTTATTACAGTCAATTAAGCATTTAAGATACCGTCTGGATATATCCTTTTTGTACAACAGATCTGCCCTGGCACATGTTGGCAACAAGTTTCTCCACTTGGTATTTCTAAAATACCTTGATGGGACAGGAGAAAAAAAGAATACTGTCCTGCTTTCTTCCCTGTTATTTAGCTCATGACTCCAGTTAACGATTTGTCAACATTTTCCAAAGAGAGAATGTTCTCCTGCTTCACCAACTAGACATTTTTGATGACTACAACATACTCCTGCGCTTTCTGCTACCTCAAAGTCTTTCCCACAACACAGAGTTGTGTGCTGTTTGTTGGAAGCCCAAAGATGTAGACAGGGGGATCTGCAGTCACTCACTAATGCGCTCATACTTTTAATTGCTTTTTCACTCTGAATGTCCATAAGGATTGAAGAAGACTGTTAGTGAAAGAAAAAAAAATGGTTTTGCAAGTCGCACACAGAAAAACAGGCCATGATTTTTTTTTTTAAAACTCAGTTTACAACAGAAAAAAACAAAACAAAAAAGACAAATAAATACTATAGATGGCTCCTAAAACAAAATCCTGTGCTGTTTTAAAAGTCAGTTTCAAATGTATGGCAGCAACAAACAATTAATGAAAATATCTTTAAAAGCATGAAGAAACATAAAGAATGAAATAGTGATTTCAAGATAAGAAGTATGTTCATTGATAATCTGATGTGTCACAGTGCCATTTTTTTTTCATCTGAACCATTTTAAATGTTAGACGTTTGTGCCTACGTGGGTGTCGGTAAGTGGATAAATAGTGACTTCCTGTAATGTCTGGCTTGTCTGTGGAACAGTTGTAAACAGAACAATTAAAGATTATTTGTTTTGATTTGACGGCTGCGAGAGAAGAGAGGTACATTTATGCCACAAACATTTCCCACAAAAAAGGGGAACAGAAGAAGAAGAAGAAAAAAAATTGTGACTGAGTGAAGAAAAGTTCCTCCATCTGTATGCTGTTGATTTAAATTTTAGATGAAAAGGAAATGAACACATTTAGTGCAAGTTTCACTCACTCAGAGATAATACTTGTATAATAATGCGCTGCTACAAACTTGGTGCCATAGAATGTTCCTTTGGCTCTAATTTAGTGTCACGGCCACTTTATGACCATCACTGTTGTTTTTCTTCGTCACAGACACATTGTCAAACAACTGTTTGTACATGGAGCAAATCCTTATCTCATTCAATTATTGATACTTAACTCATTTAACAAGACGTGTTTAACAAGAGTGTTCTCTCATGTGTAGGAGTGTTGGAAGCTCCATCTGGAAGTGGTGAGGGCATTTTGTTTGGAGTCATGTTAATTGACTCAGAGAAGGCTTGAATGTGTAGGAGTATGAGAGGAGGGAAAACGTATACATCGCACTATGATTGTGCCCTGTTTTCTAGTTTGCATTTGTGAACTGTGGTAGAAATTTGTGGCGCTACACAACACTTATGAGAAGTCTGTGCTAATGTTGTGCAGATCAATCTGACAAGCATTCTTCTGAGAAGCACTCTGTGTAATCATCTCTTTGAGCTGAAGAACCAATAAAATAAGTGCTCTGAAAATTCCCACCACCTGTGATTTGTAGTCAGAGCTTTGTAGCTCATCTGTTACGGGACCCGGAATGATGATAAACCTTGAACACAAGGAGCACTGAAGTACAAGACGAAGGAATCGTGGCAGTTTTGGTAACAGATGTGGAATTTCTGAAGTGTGTCCAATGATAATGTAACATTTTTTTAAAACAAGAAATAAGTGACAAAATAAATCTGACAAGATTTGATCTAGCAACTGTTGCTCCTCTGAACTTGCATACACTCTTTATATTGTATTTTACTTATTTTTTTTGTAATTGTCTCCAGCTTTACCAAGAGAAAATGATAGGTAAAATTAACATTATGACACTTGTGGTAGATAAATGACGGTCAGTTCCACTCAAGCTTAAACTGTTTACTTCTAGGAATGAGCAAGTTAATTTATGAGAAACTGCTTATTTTCAAATAACTTCAAATAAAAGCTCTGTAGTCACAATTTTGCATGTTGTGATATATTCTGAAATTTAAGAAGAAACCAAAAACTGCACAAAATTTTGGCTTTAAAGAGGCATTATTTTGTATTATGTAGGCACATAGTCCTATTTTATAGCACAGTGAAAAACCTACGAGGTTTTTTGTAAGCTTGAGTGATTATGCAGTAAATATCTTGTGTGTAAATGTTGCCGAGTTGAGCAGATACATAGCATATTACTGCAATAATGTCTTTGTGCTGTAGTTATTTATTCTGCTTATAGGCACAGACTTCAAAGATGTAAGGGGTCGATTATCTACCTCCTGTTAAATGCAGTTCACTGTTTTATTTATCTTTGTTCTTTGTTCTCTTTGACAATTCCTGTGCTTTTGTTTTAAAAACAGTTTGATTCTGTCTTGATACACTGACATAAATAGAATATTTAATGTTCCGTCAGATATGGACAAAATCAAGCTCATTTGTAGCCAGAAAATCCATACAGGATTTATCTAGGAGAAAACTTTATTCTGTCAACATTTTGTACAAAAATTTACTTATTCTTGTATATTCAGTGCATGCAAGTTAGAAATTCGAACTCGTGCTGGTCAGTTTCTAGAGTACCCATAATAAAGATTTGAACGTTTGTACTAAATTAGTAATCATGAGTCAGAGGTCTCCATTAACCTGGATCCAATGGGAGGTAAGATCAGCTGCTGCCACATGAATAAGTCGAATTAGTGGACATGCATAAAACATTGGACACACTGGAAAAGCAACAGACCCAGCATAGATGCTTTATTAGTTTTTAGTACTTGTTTAGATCCTATTATATGCACCACTAGTCTACACAATATTTACGGATAACTTTTTAGTGTACATTTTCTTGTTGGAAGACAGCATTCAAAACAAGTCGATCAAGCCGTCTTTAGTTAGTATCTCCATAGAATTCATAGCATTAAACATATACACATATGCATTAAAGAAAACAAAGGTATGTGAGCTAAACATCCTGAAAATCTAGAAAAGAAGAAGCATGACCCCACAAACAGAGCATCTGGCATAGGATTTCTGGCATAGGATATATGCCAGAAATTTACTTTCTAAAGAAGCTTAAAAACTGACAAGACTACAAAAACTAAATCTGTTTATTTGTACTAGTAAAAAAGCAAAACCTTGAAGTAAGACAGCTTAAATAAAAATGCTTTTCTTTTTACACTGGCACAAAGCAGATCGCTTAATATCTTTCTCAAGTCTTGAAAGATGCAACAGCAAACCCAAGGACCAAAGAAGGCAAAAGAGATTTGTTGACACGATCACAAGCACACATTTATTAAAACACTAATATATTTCCTTTGCCCTGAACTCACATTTAGATTTTTCACAAACTGAGCTCAATCATTCTTGACAGAAAAATTTGATGTAGAGGATCCATAAACCCAGGCTGCATGGCTAAGATAAACCGCCATCCTGCAGGTAAATCCATCATCCTTGCTGTCTGTAGCAAATTATTTCCAAACACCATAACAGGGTCTGTTTTTAATATTTTCTCAAAGGTCAATAAGAAGTAACAACGCCCACCTTGCTCGTTTAATGACAACAAGCATCCAGTCGCATCCAGCCAGAAGGAAGAAGAAGACTTTTGCCACTGCATGCAGAGAAGTTACCTTTTACTTGTCATCTACTTTTGAGAGCTACAAGGTCACTGCTGAAAATACTGACAGCACATAGGCATGAGAAATAATGCAAGCTGGCAGCTTTGTGTTTTTGTTATCCAGCTTCTGTACACAGAAAGTTCTTTTCTCTTCATCTTTAATTGTACTTATTGCGCCTTTTTCATTTTAACAGAACAGGCTAGAGAAAGAGTTCTGCAGGGAGAGAAACCGACTTCCATTTTTTTCTTTTTTATTATTAGTCCGTTAACGCAATTAATTAAAATTCAAGCAGCCTCCATGGGCACTGGCAGATTAAATTCTACTCCAGACAGATGTCCAACTTAAAGAAGAAAATTGACCAAATGCAAATCTAAATGTGTCTCCTCTATGCATAGCAATGAGACCATCTGCAAAAAGAACCCAGTGGAGCAGAGCACGTGTGCACAGTCAGCCTTCTCAATTTGAAAGCGACCCTAGAATTAAGAATAAAACATTAAATCCTCCTCGTATCATCTAGAACTTTTTAATTCGTCTTTGAGCAGCTGTTTTTTTTTTTTTTTTAAAGGGACAAATGCTGAAGTTATCTTGACAACATGATAAACAAAAGACATTGATCGGATGGTCGGGGAATTATTAATGTACCATAACTGAGTACAACATAATTGTGCTGACTGAGATGGAATATGTAACAGCTGCATTTAATGGAACATTTAATTGCACTTAAAGGCTTTCCTAGAATAAGCAGTTGTGATGCCCATAAAATGGAAGTGACTTGTTTAGTATGTCAATGAATTTCAGTTTGTCCTCAGGGTTTGCCGTGTGATGTATGTTTACTGTTTAAATATGCCTTCAGAAATTATTACTTTAAACATTCCAGCTTATTTTACTAAATGCATGTGTTTCTCTGTCTTAGCACTAATGTTATGAAGATTAGGATCTTGAAAAAATAGTAAAAGCCACTGATATATTTCCTTCCACTTCACAATTATGTTCCAAGACATCAACAACAACAAATATGTCTGTTGTTGACACACAATTTGGAAAAGTCGGTAATTCTATGTATCCTTTTTACAAAGCAATTTATATTTTTTTCCAACTTTACTCCGTCCCTGTCAGAAATAATGTCTATGTCAATGTGCTATTAAACTATGAATATGCCTTTTCAGGTAATGTCTCCCATGCTGAACTTTTCTGTTTTCCAATAATCCAATAATTACAGTTGCAACCAGGATATGTGAACATTAATTTAGTCATTTTTACAAGTTAGATTTATCTCTACAAAACACACAGATAATGACTGTGAAATTAAAAACACATCTGTGACGAGGAGTATTTCACCAACAAAAGCAACAATTTTAATCTTTGTCCTGTGCTAATTTAGTGATGGCATTCCCAGTTGGTTTTGTTTTTAAGAAAATTTAACAGAAGAAAAAAATGTTGAGATCCACTAATTAAATTTAACTTCAGCGTTCAAGTACGACTTGAATGCGACACATTTTTTTTAAAATCAGTTGTCTTAAACTGATGTATTTCCATGAACAAACTTTGCTTTTTTAACTTTTTTTTTCTTCTTTTTTTTTAACACAGGGATGACTTTTAAAAGCATATATTTTGGACCTTTGAAAGGGCCATTGCCTTGGAAACAGAGAAAATGCCTGCAAAGCTCGATACAGTAAAGTGAATTAACCTGCACTTTTCTTCTGATGTAGCCCTCAGGCCTCCCTCTGCTAGTTGTGTTTAATCACACTGATCAAGCTCAGAATCAAGATGAAGAAGGCCTGAGGGCTGAAACATTGATTAAATTAAGTGGAATGCATATGGAGCTGGAGTGTGACAGTTTCCTCAGTTTTTTGAATATTTCCCAGTTAGGCACCAACATACTACAGTCCTTGATGTGTTGTACTTGATTTTTTTCCCCCCACAAATTAAAAAAAATGAACATTGCACAGCTGTTTTTTTTTTTTTGTTTTTTTCATCATGGGGTTTTTATATATACATCATTTCTCCTGCTGATGCAAATACACCTGCGGTTGGGCACAGTTCTCCCATCAGAAAGGTTACAGACACACCGAAATGAACGCTAACATTTCTCCCTATGAGTTCAGGTATGTTTACTTTATCTGCTGGTTGTTTAATATTTAGAGTAAATTGTAGCTTTGATTTCAAATGTTAGAATTTAGTAAGTTAATGCGATGTATATGTTCATTAGATTCACTGAGCTTGAGCTGAAATGTAAAGTGAAAGGCTAACAAGTCAAATAAAACTCAATGAAACAAAATGATGCAGCCATTTGGCTTTAAATAGCAAATGCAAAAATCTTAAATCACAGCAAAGTTCTTTTCTCACCAGTCAGAGTGAACGAATGATAGCTTAATGGTGTGCCTTGCCAAGGCAACACATCACTTGGCCGTTAACACACTTGACTGATATCGATGGTTCACAGGGACATTTATTATTTAACAATGGAAGGACCTCAATATTATTATAAGACCCATTAGACGAGAAGATTTTACTGATGAAGATTCAGCACCACTCCAAATTCCTCGTATGAATAATTCCACAGTACGACATGGAATGGTACAGGGAGCGCCTGTTGTTGTTGGATGCTTAAGCAACAATGGATTTGAAATTGCTGCTTTTTATGCCTACTGCAGGAAAAAAAAAGAACAAGACATCATTAATATTCCATGGTAATCATCCCTCATCTCAAAAGTGCCTCATTTGCTGCACCTTCAAGAATTTTGCCGT
The DNA here is from genome assembly GCF_000485575.1 of Poecilia formosa. Lineage (NCBI taxonomy): Eukaryota > Metazoa > Chordata > Actinopteri > Cyprinodontiformes > Poeciliidae > Poecilia > Poecilia formosa. The sequence continues at coordinate 1,757,799 of NW_006800055.1, read as the reverse complement.
TCGCTTAATCACAGCAGAATTGGGAGATGGGTAAATCCACATTTGCATTGGTGATATGTTTTGGCAGTCTATTCCTCCTTTTAGAATTTTTCAAACTGTAAACCTATTTTGTTGCCATGGCTTATGCTCGACACGGAGGAGAAAAGGAGAAGAAAGGGGGAAAAAAAAGCAAGAGAAAGAAAATAGAAGTTGCTGGTTGCCTTATAAATAGATAAAGAAAGGGGGAAAAATGCCAGCACATATTGGAATTTAATTTTGTATGTGGTCTTATAATCGCAAAGGAAAAGAAATCCTCAATTTTTCAGGAAGTACCAGTGACTTGAAAAGGTGCAATGGGAGTAAATCTAACAGTGTATATTTTTGTTGTTGCATTTTGTGCTTACCTTCTTAAGAGGCAAATAGCAGGAGGAATTTAATTTGTGACATTGAATGTCAAAATTTGGATTAATGCTATAAGATACCAAGCAGCTATTTCAACCATGTAATTGTTGGGGTGCGGAGCCACATCTAAAACATTTCCTAAATTGTAAATCTTGCTGAAATGTAAATAGGTAGAAGATTCAGGGACAAAAAAGAAACATCTGTCTAACATCCCGTGAAATGGAAAACGAAACATATCTGTAAAGATTTTTTTAAAATACTTCATCTTTCAGATAACAGGCATGTTTAAGATGTTCCCTTTTTTGGCATACATGTTTGTTCCCTGACAGTGTGCTTCAGCAGGTCTCTAATTTCTTCTGCTTGAGTTTTACTTTGACTCAGGCAAATGAGGTGTGACGCCAGATGACTGACTGAACACTCAAGGATGGCACTGCAAATTAGAATAGACATTCCCTTTCACACCTCTTCGTTGCCAATGACTTTGTCTTCAAATTTTATATTTAATTCATCTTCAATGCACAAGAGCCTAGACTCTTAACTGTCTATTATAAAGGTGAGCAAAAAATTTTCCTGCGAAAATGCAGCTTCTGTAAAACCTCGGCAAAAAGGCCCCGTGGATAAAGTCTTTTCATGTCCTTGTCTCATCTCTTCTGTTCAGTTGCATACAACACCCTCACTCATACCACACAATGTTTGACAAATGACGGTGGCTCTCAAAGGAAATTACTGAAATGGAAGGGCTGATTCATCACACTGTGTAAAAGCAGTGCCATTTTTTAGCCCTCCTATCTCTTTTTTTTTTTTTTCCTTTCTTGATTATTTTCTTCCACCGCTGTGTTGAGTCCTGAAGGGTTTGAGGTCAGGCATTCCTGCTATTTAAATATGTTATCTCATACAACCAGAGGACCCACATTCTCCTTAAAGGCTGCTTTGTTTTTGGCATCCGACTTTATTGGGGTAAAGTAAGGGAGTCTTATTTGGAATAACAGTGGCAGCTGATGCTGTGAATATCTTGCATCAGTCACCTGAAGATGCCGTAAAACAAATGCACCGCTAAGGGCTTTTTTCTCTATTTATCTTAATCAGGGGGTTTTTAGCAGCACTCTGGTTCAGGGGTGGCAGCCAAATCAGCTCACCATCCCCTCCCAAGTCACTTTAGAGAAAGTACAATTTTATCTCTGATGGACTCTATAGTGGAGCATCACAAAGGATACATCAATGAAAAATGGGTTGCAGCTTAAAAAAAAAAAAAAAAAAAAAGGCAGACAGTCTAGTTTTTCAAGCCCCGTATAGCTGAGTCTGAAAGAGCAGAATAGAATTATGTGTCTACTTTTCAAACAGAAAGCTAAGAGATCCTAATGTATGTTTCCACCCACTCACAACATCATGTTCCAACAATGTACTGTTATGCGTACTAGAAAATGATGGCCAACGATGATAGAATACTGAATAACGTTAAGAGGTGCATGTGTATGTGCTACGTATTTCAGTGTTATATTAGAACTGAACATAAACTTTCTTTCCATTTTAATTTGTTCTAATCTTTTCTTTAGAGCTGAAGTCTAAAATTGATTAATGTTTATTTATCATTATGTGTTTTATTGACAGACTAATCAGTCGATTAACAGGAAATATTTTTTTTTCATATGTTACTGTTGACACTATGAAGTAGCATTTAGAAAAAAAAAATGCACTCCTTTGTTAGACTGATCATGTTTATTTTTCTTATTTAAATATGAGACATATATTTAATCCACGAGCTCTTCTACAGGACCAATACAAATGTAGATACCATGGATACACGATTCAAAAACAGGCTTTAAAATCCTGCATGTGAACTCTGGCATCGAACGTATTAAGGTCTGACCAGCTCGCCTACCTTTCAGGTCATAAGTGAAATGTGAGAGTATTAAGTAGAATGAAACGAAGGGGCGACTACAGAGCAAGATAAATGGGTTAGCACAGTATGTTAAGCCCAAAGCTTGAGTTTTCAGTGTCTCCAATGCGGGTCTTTCAGCCTGCGCAGATCACCATGGTAACTTTGGCTTCACACCAGTTCAGAGGAGGTAAACCTCAAATTTTTGGAATTCAACTTTGCTGTAAAAAGAAACTGCCCTTTTACTTTTTCCTCACACTGAGGCACCATATTGCCATCCCACTGTGTGCTTTCAAATAGCATGTGGGCGTTGCAGAACCAGAAGTGCTACCATAATTTTAAGAGCGGTTACGTTCCAGCATGTAGGTTTCACCCAAAATGGCTTTGGGTTGGTAGTGCCATTTATGCGTTCTTTATTACATTAATGTAGACTCTGGTCTTTCAGCTGGAAGATTAGAAATGTATACCTAAGCCATAATCAAATACTGACCTCAAATGGACAACAATAAACATTTAATTGTAGTTTGAGTAGTTAGACAACGGAAATATTAAAGTGTATTGTTTTTTGCTGATGGTATTTTCTTAGCAACTATTTTTAAATATCAAACATAAATGTTACAGAGCTGCTTGTATTGAAGGAGATAGACAAATTAATGCAAATAAAAAAACAGACCAGTAGTAGTTGCACTGCAACAGCACTGGACTTAAAAAGCTATAAGCATGAATAACGACATTCACATGTTAAAGTTCAATAATATAAATGCCACAGAGTCCATGTAAAGCTGACCAAAAAGCTGAGATTATGATCATGGATAATCTAAGAGTTGAGCACAAACATGTTTAAATGAGCATATTTATGAGCAAATGTTAATGGGAGAAATATTAAGTTCTTCCATTTTATTTAGGAGAAAATATTTTTTAAAATGATATACAAAAACAAAGAGCCACCCTCCTTGGCACAATTAAACAGCCCCATACTTGGGCGGGAAATCTCACAAGCAGAAACAAATTATATTTAAACATAGTTGTTTTTTTTGTTTTTTTTTAAAGAACATCAATCTCACTGTACACTAAAAAAATGTCATCATATAAAAATTTAGTTTTAATTTGTCACTTTTCCGTCAATATTCCAGACGGTGATTATTAAAGACAGGTGTCTTTGAAGCAGACAATTTGGCCAAAATTAAAAGTAAGTTCCTGACCAAACAGAATTGAACATTGGTAAATAAACTGGGAAAAGAGAGGTTATGCAGGTACAATGTGACATTACTGTCTAAATAGGGCAAAACTTTGTGTATAGTTCAAAGCGAATAAGTGGTAGGCTGTATGTCACAGCAAATGAAACTCCCATGCTGAAAGCACCAGAATGTTCTACATATAATAATTACTGTTTTTTTGTCTTTGATTTCAGTCTGAAAGGTAAAAATGATCTGAGCTCTTTATTTAACAGCCCCGTTTACTAGAGAGTGTCTCCTCCTCTAACACCTCATAAAATCTTTACTGATGGCATGTATTTTCACAATAACAATTTTTTCATCCGTGCTTAGTGCTTCACAGACATAAAAATCTAATGCGCGCAACTATTGCATTCACTACCAATTAAATCCAGTAAATAAGTGAATATTTATGGAGAAAGTCTTAGAGTATAAATATAGATTATTCAGTGAGGTCAGAGAATATTTCTGTTCATCATCCAGTCTCAAACTGTCACTGCACCAGCAGATACAGTCAGGGAAAGGAAATAGGCAGAGGAAGCCGGCAGTGCTTCAGATTGGTGTGGCAGAGGGTTATTCTTATTATCTTCATTCTGTGACGTTAATCTGTTGTTTACCGCAAGCCAAGTGTTAGCGCAATGAAGCCCTGTGCGAGAAACATTTCCTCAGAATGCCTAAAAATGCTGGTGAGAAAGACAAACTCAGCTTATTCTGTTTATGTTGGTAGATAACAACTGACACAGTGATGAATGTACTCATCTCAAAGTTATTAAGCAGTGAAAGATGTAGTGATATTTATATCGTAAGCATAACGTTATATGCAAAGCAGGCTGTGCCATATGTGAGCTTATGAAAGCACACATGAAAGAGAAGCTTGCTCACCGAGCATGCTTATATCTTCACATTAAGATACATTTAAATATGACAAAGGTTAGGTAATGTGATGTTTGTAAGGAGACTAGCAAAGCTATTGTAACGAAAAACACAGCTTCTGCAGAAAAACAGAAAGTAATGGAAAGTGAAATAAAATGTATGCTTAAAAATGATGTTGCTTATGCAGGTTAATAGAGATTAACACATATTATCTCTTCTCCTCTACATGATGTCTAAGCCTGTGTTGACCAGGAAGGGTCTGCTCAAAATGTGAGTTAATCCGATTTATTGAAAGAATACAGGAAAGTTACCTCAGAAAGTTGGAGGGAAGAAAAAAAAAATGGAATCCAATACATTTTAAAATATTTTTTTAATATACAAATGTAATCAGTTATGTTTTTTTTCGATCATCATTATAAAATATATGTTGAAATAAATTATTGAAGATAGAAATAGGCTTCATTGTCCCACAGAGGGGAAATTCAGGAAAATGTTATTTGCAGTCAAATGTATCAAGTTGCTTTGCACCTCATGCTAGCATAACAAGCATGAAATGGAAAACTGTTCTGACAAGAAAAAGATAGAAGGAGCTGTCCAGCAGCCTTGGTTTGGAGGACAATGCTGCAAAAAAACCTGAACTATGGAAACTAAATAAAATGTGATGGGAATAGTAGAAAAAAATGCTTCTACTAATCGGAAAAAAAAATGTTTCTACTAAATAGGGTATCTACAATCCCCTATTTTCTAGAGGGGATTGTAGTGGAAAATTTTATCTGGTTATATATATTTATAATATTTTTATTAAAGTCATAATAAATTTTGTAGAATTGACTGTAAATTTGAAAAAAGGGTCACCAGTCACAAGCTACTGCCATTTTTGGAGGCCGTTGCCTGGAACAGTTGGAAACCCCTGATGAGCCCATTGCTGTTATGGTGTTTCGTCATTTTTTGCCCTTTACTGAAAGTTGTTCTCACATCGTAATTCAATATTTGACAGAGAAAGTGGTCTGACCATCTTGTGGAGATGTCACTGAGACATGAGTCTGTTTAATTAACAGAATATATATATATATATATATATTTCTTATTTAAGCAACGAACAGATAAATTAGAACCTCTAAGCAGTAGATTTGGTAAAACGAGTAAGTACTTAATAAATTCAGCCAATTAGTATACTTTTACTTCCATCTCTTTTTCAATGATTATAAAATTTAGTCAGGTATATAGATGAAATTTATCTTGTATCAAGGACAAAAAAAAAACATGACCACTGCAGCTGTACACAATTTTCTTGGCAAATTTATGCAGTAATGAATTGATTGCCTCATTAAAGGTATTGTCTCCAATTTCAAGCAAGAACATTAGATGAGATCTTAAAGTGTGTGTGGTTAATTAATCAAAAGCACAAAGAAAGTAGCTCTAGTTTATTAGTCTGTGTGTACGACGCAGAATTTCAATGTGTCTCCCAAAATCTGATTAGGTACATTTTTTATAGTCTTACTAAAATGTTTGGAGCAGGTCAAAGTTTGCCTATCATTTATTTGTTTGTCCTAAAGTGTTTATGATTTACTTAATTGGTTTTGATTCTTCCTCAAGAGATGGGACACAATTAGAAGCATGACTATTAACCAGTCTAGTGATATGCATAACTCAAAATGTGACTAGAACCTGTTGTATTTTTGATCAACTTTATGATAACAGTAATGTCAGTCTATGAAAGTTAGTGGTAATATCGTTTAAAATATAATTGTTCAAAGAGTCGAGCCTACACAAGAAGTTTTTTTGGCTAAATACAAAAAGACAGTTATAGTACTGCTCTCAAATGGCTAGAAAAACAAGTGAATTTATGAAATAAATAAAAAAAAAGGTACATTTGCTGATAGTAGTGTTAGTGACAAAGTACCTCATGCCCTCACACTGGTCATGATTTTCAGTGCTTCTTATTAAGGAGCTGATTCTGACTAGCTGGCATGTATAAAGAAACACACAAGCATGTACAAATAATACAAAGGCTACTTATGAAGCTGGTTTCATTCAAAGACTGTAATCACAAGTTAAAAAAAAAAAAAAAAGATCCAACAATGGGTGTAATTTAAAGCTGGCATAAACTAATTGTGTTATTGTCTTCAACAGAAGCCCAGTGGAGATGAAAGCGTTTACCTTGATGGCAGTGGAAGCGATCTGGATGTGGTGCAGCTTGTGCAAGGTGCTCTCTCTGTCAATGAAGTAGGAGGCAGCCAGCTGGTGCAGAGCTTCCAGCGTCACAGCTGTGCCGTTGGATTCACTGGCTTCAGACGTCCGACTCAACTTTCTCTTGTCCACAAAGATCATTAAGGACTCTTCCCCTACAGGCGCAGACACAGACAGTGACACATACACTAGCTTCATTCTTTTATGAGTCATAACCCTCTGAACGCATAATGTTTTTAATGTAGATGAACTAACCTGAGCACATCTAGCGGGCCGTCATACGGAAATAGAAACACCAGGGTGTGAGAACACCTTAAAATCCACATGTGTTCATTTTAATACAGCCTAAATGTCAATGTAAAAAGTGCTGCTGAAATGCATAAACCAAGACACTTTATGGAACATGTCTTTCAATAAAAATGAGCAAAAGCTCTCGGGGGGACAGTGCATTAATAGATTGTGTAAGGAGTGGAGGATCGATAGAAAAAAATCTGTTCTAATGGGATTAGGTTTTATGGGAAAAGTGGTTTTTGTTTGCAGAGACACCAGATTATTGGTGATAGTTGATTGTTAACATGTCTGCGGCAAAACAGTTCTTCTCATTTAAAATACTATTTCCATGTGTAATAACATGTATGCATTTAATGAAATATGATTTTACTCATGAGTTTGTAGTGTGGTTTTGGTATTTCTCCTTATTTCACACATTTCTTTGTAGAAGAATCTCTTGTAAATGTGAAGTGTAGCATTTGCATGGCCGATACCAGTTTCAGCTTTCCATAGGGAAACCTGAAGATGCTAAGTTTGATCGTTTCTGATTTTAGGAAACATTATTGTATAATTTCCTGCAGGTTCTTTGACAGAGATAGAAATTGTGGGTAAAATTTAAAATGAAGAAATCACAATATGTTTCCCTTCTGATGCAGAGAAGGAGAAGTGGCAGCTATCTACTTTATTTTTAATGAACAAGAAAAACACCATCAAATGCATGCTTTTGGTTGATAGAGTTCAAAAGCCCAAATTGTGGGACTTCTTAATTTTACTGTTTTTAGAGGAATTGGAAAAAAAGGATTTCTTTGTGTGTGTGTGTGTGTGTGTGTGTGTGTGTGTGTGTGTGTGTGTGTGTGTGTGTGTGTGTGTCTGACTTGCCTATATTCAGTCAGAGGAAAAATGTCCTATTTCAAAATTTGGCTAACTGATTGACTTATTTATTTTATGAAATTATCAGTTGTGCTCTTGTGTATTTAAAAATTACTTTTTTTGCATCCTGAAATATGTATTATAAAGTTCTTTTGAAAAATTGTGTTTGTTGCTCATTATGAGACTTGACTTTGCTCTTCAAAGACAACTTGAAGTTTTGTAGCGCTGACTTATTTATTTATTTTTGTTTTGTAGGAACTAAATTATCCTCTTTATGAAGCAAAAACACAACTGCACACTGAAGCCAGCAGCTTCATGCTGTTCCACTGATCTGCAAGTGGTGGTTCTATGCCAGAAAATGAAGCAACACAAGCAGCAAAGGGCGGCTGTGAGCTTGCAGATTTGGATGGATATGCAGGATTTCAAACATTTGATCTACTTTATTCTCTGGGTGTCAGAAAATTTTGCTTTGTCAAAGGTGCTGGGATGATGTGACATAAAGGAGCGTTCACAATTATCAAATAATGTTAAATGTAAAAGTTTCCAGAATTTATATTGAGAAAAGAAAAAAATCCCAGAATCTTTTCTTTGGGACTGGATCCTGAAAATTAGGGAGCAAATTGTTCAGAGCTTGAACATAATCATTATAGCATCTTCTTCTGCATATCTTTTACGCTTAAATGTTTGTACTTATCATTTTTTATTTTTGTGTTTTGTTGCAGATTTCTTATAATCCAATTCAGTTCCAATTTGTTCATTTTAATTCAGTTAATTTCAGTAAAATATGACTCAAAGTCTAAGTTGGTCCTAGTTATCAACACTGACATATGTTCCAGTGTTTTGTTTTTTTTGTTTTTTTTTTGTTTGTTTGTTTTTTCACCTTGTCAGGATGTGTCACTCCACCACATATTTGGTGGAGTCTGGAGTAAAATCGTCTGTGAAGATTACTCTCACAAGCACATTTCAACTCTACGCACAATCCTGTTAATCAGTTCACTTTAGTCACGTGACATGGTGATTGTAGACCACTGGCCTCTACTCTCCCCCCACCACCAGCTAAAGGATGAGTGCTTCACAGATCATTATCTCTGCAATTACGTCCAATCATATATATTTAATTAAACATGGTATATGGTTTTACATACCAAAGTACTATTACACCATGCAGGTTTTTAATCACATTTCTTTTCCAACAGTTAATCAAAATCCCAAGCATTAAAAGTTCCAGCCCCAATAATTTACCTTTAAAGAACTGGAAACTGAATTCACATTGGAGAAGAAACCCTGCAGCAAGGCACATAACTGGCAATAACAAAGGGATGTGACTTGTGTATTATTAATTAGGTTTAGTATTGTACATATTTAATGAAATTAGAGGTAACATCTTTTTAGTCACAAGAACACACACCATGTTTTTTGACAAGTCACTTTGAAATATTAACAAACTTCTAAAGGGGATCTGTAAAACAGGACAGAGGTGAGCCGTTTGTCACGCGGCAGAATTTGTTTATCTCTCTTATTTTCCAGCAGATAATGGGCAACATTGCAATTTACTTTTTTTTTTTTTAATACTGCTGGTATTCATCATTTGAGAGTTTCCACACAAATGTAAAAGGATGAAAGGAGTCAGCAGAGGAGCGAAAGGGAGGAGACGATGCACACGATGGCCTCAGACGCTGCGCTGAACATTGCAGCACTCTGGCCAACTTGGATCTATTGTTCTGGAAAGGATCCAGTGGCAGTTTATTTCAACAGAAACATCAAAGACATTTGTTTTGCATGTTTAATAACAAAATATGAGCCCAGGAAATTTCACACCGGCGAGCTATCTCTTCTTTCTACGAACACAATGAAAACTGTTCCAGTTTATCCATTGTAGCATTTTGAAATTAAAATAATTTTTTAAAAGATTTTTTTTTTCTGTGTAAAATAATTTATCTTAAAGTTGAAGAGGAAATGGAACTGACAATGCTATCAATTGCTATGAATGTAATTTATTCACCTTTTTTATCCAGTTCAATTGGCAATTTCCATCTAGTGTGTATTGTGCTTCTTTGTTTTCATGTTTATGTCAGTTTCTCAAGTTCAAGCAGTGGTGAAATGTATAAAATTATCAAACTGTATTTCTTTAAAAACTGTGTAAAAAGGAGGAGTTCTGCCGCGTCTCAGCCATATAAAATCCCCATCTGCTTCTCCCCGTCTGTTAAGGTAGGTCGGCAACAGCAAAGAAAAACACTACCCGTCTTGTTTTATTTACCTCCCAGCATTGCGGAGAGCAGGAAGTGGGTTCCGTATTTCCTGATGAGGTTGTCAGTGATGGCCCTGAGACTGGGCCTCCTGCCCAGCTGCCTAATGGTCTGGAGGAACTCTGGGTCCAGCGGCAACGAAAAGCCATTGTTTTCTTGTCTCTCCAGGGCCAAGCTGTTCACCTTCCAACGGCCAAATTCCCTGCAATATCACACAAACGCATGCTCTGTGTGAGTGAAGGATGCATCACACACATTTTATGAATGCAGCATGGAGGCTGATTTGAGAGAGATTATAGGCAAATGTCGGATGGAGGCTTACACAAAACAGTTTTCTTTATTAAAATCACAAACAAAAGCTACAATGGTTACAGGCCGTTCTTGTAAAAAAACAATGAAGAGTATTTTGTGCTTATCTGAGAAGGAGTCCAGTGTGTATTGTTTTCCTTTTGAAATGAGCAGGTGAAAGCTGATCACACTGAATCCTGCATTCAGGAGCCGATCTAGCAAGGTGTAAAATATGATGACTTCTAAGTGAATCTCATGTGCTACAACTTTATATGAACAATCCAATGTAGTTTCAAGTTGCCACTCAGGGAATTGGATTGCACCATGATGGAAAAAAAAAGTGTTTTGAACCAATTTTAAATAATAGCTGTATCTTTCTCATCTTGAGTCAGATTTTGAGGCATTGTGGTCGGAAAAGGCTGCAATCATGGATGGAGCCTTGCCGCTTTTGGGGGGCCTCTTTTGGACTGAGCTGGCTTCATATGTGGTTTATTGAAATTCAGCCTGGCCCTGGTGTATGCCAACTGCATTTATCATCCAAGTGCAGACTGAATGCTGCTTCTTGATGCGTAGATTAGCACTATTCAAATACAGCCGGTAACAAACATGGTCCTTTCAGCCTAGCAGAAGAAAGATCCCCGACCTTTGAATTGGTTCTGGCAAGATGACCTAGCTTTTGATCAAAGACGTGAAAATAACATATCACATCTTTCCAAGTGTTCCCTCTTTGCACATTTTCAAAAGGTGGAATTTTATAGAAATGGAAACCTTGTTGGAGAGGCTCGCACAAATTGAGCTCAGATTTGTTCATAACCCTGCTACATTTAGTTCACAAATGATTTTTGTTCAACCATTAAGTTTAATTTTTGATACCTGAAAAATAATTTAACAACGTAAAAGGAGCATCGGTCAGATATGATCAGTTGTGGGTTTTTTACACTATAAAAAAATGGCATTTCAAAATTTTATATCCTTCTCAATTAATGAATGGAGAAAAAAAAATGTATTCAAATTACAGCAATCAAGTATACTTTTTAAATGGCCAGCCAGCTTTTTGCATGTCTACATAATTTATCTGAAAGAGGCCCATGTATTGGAACATTGTCGGAAAGCCCTCTTTGCCTTTACGGTAATATGTTTGCTCCCTCTCTACCAGAATCAAGTCAGGACTCTGTCCGGGCAACTCCAAAATATTAATATTTCCCTCAAATACAAGAAATGTGTTGGTATGAATCAGTTTGGACCTTATACATGAATACAAATGGGACACAGCTTACATTTTACTTCAAAATGTAATTTCACGTGGAAAATTGAATATCATTGAGCAAAGATTGCCACAATGACTGCATATGAGGCAAATGTGTAGGATGTAAACAATTCATGGCCAAGTCATCATACCAGGAACATCATATCTTAATATACAGACATCCTGTTAGCAGTGTTCTGAGATTCTGTCTATTTTTTTTTATTTAACAATAAGCAATTTCTTTTTCAATAAGCAAACCTCTGTGATCTCAGCCTCAGAGTAAAAAGAATGACCAACTTGCGCCTATCTCTTATTGCTTCTTTCAAACAATACATCACGTTAATCAATACATTACTTTATTCAACAGCTGCAAGAGTGTTTTTTTATGGCTAGTGTTGAAACAAGGTCAGCCTTCGTAAGTGCTGACCATGATCATCAATATACGCTGTTTGATTGCCTTCAGAGGGGGGCTTTATCGTTTATTGTTGTATTTCATAATTGTCCATCTCACGCATTGGATAAAATATCTGAACGAAACGTCTTCTCTAATTCAGAACAACTATGGACAATCCGAACTGTAGAAAATAAATGGATCCCCCCAACAAGCCAAAACACAACCATTAGATGCTTTTGTAAACAAACTATTTGTTAAGAAAGATTTTTATGCAGCTACTTTGTAGATCCAAAATGCTGATGCTTTACTACATCTCTTGCTTTTGAATGCTATACAATTCTTTGCATTAGATTTCGCCTTTTTCTGCCAAATAACTTCAAATCTAGCATTCATTCTCCTGTGAAGTCTTGTCTTTTCACCAGTTCTTATCAAACATTTGGCTCTTGAGCTTCATTAGTTCCTTGACACCATTAAAGTGGACATTCAAGGGCAGTAAAGACCACCAATATTCCATGACCCGTATACAGCCATGCATTCGTAAGGAAAAACAATTCATGTAAGTCAGCTGTTCATCATCATTAGTCAGATAGCAAAAAACAAAGATAACACAAAAACTGAACAATGACCAACTAATTTAAGCTAAATAATTGCAATCTAAGACAGATACAGTCAAGAATACTAATACACAATGTGCAATGTTAAGTAATCTATGACAAAATATTTTAATAACCATTTTTCAACCTTGTTTATTTTACTTTGTTAAAAAAAATAGAGCCAAATAAAAAGAGGTGATGTCATACTTGAAAAAACACTAGTTGTGACAAATAAATTTGAAATGTTGTGACTTGTGAACATATTTAAATTTTCGCAGACACAATATTTTAACAAATGCATAACCATACCCCACACAACCTATTCAGAGGGGCACTTTTCATGTCCAAAACAGCTCATGCAACAGACAGCTCACAGCTGTCCGTCTGCTGCATTCGGGGTTCTTCCTCACACTTTGGGACTGAGGAACTTTCTCAGAGGTTAATGATCTAAGAACACGAGTTTCATTTATCTCATGACTGAAACTCATGTTCTGTAGTAGTGCCAAATCTCACCATCCCTTCGCTTCTTGTTCATCATTTTGGAACCAGCATCAGTCAAACTTACTTCTGTAGTTTGCAACCTAGTCATACCAGTAAAATCGTATTTGTCTTTCTTATAGCTACATATTTTCACGAAAGAAACAAATCTGTTTTGACTCTTTCCTCTCCAAACTCCACAGAAAACACTCAATGTCACTCATGGAACAAAAAACAAACAAAACAAAAAAAAAAAAAAAAAACATGCACACAGACACATCGTCCAACGGCAAACATCCAAACAAAGCAGCAGAAAAAACTTTGCTGTTTCCCAGAATATGACACCCCCCATGGGTGTGGGACTGCTGCCAATCAATTCCTCACCAATAACAATGCCTCCCCCCAAAGAAAACTACAAAGAGAAAACAGCTCATTAAGGCCTTTTTCATGTCGGTGTCTCTCTTTAACGAGCAGCCATTAGTGTTTGTGTCCATCCGCTGGGGAGAGGAGCAGCGTATGGATAAAAGGGGAGAGTTTAGCTGTGATCAGCACACTGTGTGACTGTGATGGACATTTATGAATGGTGTCCCAGCTTGGACTCACACATACATAGATTTTTATAAATTCCACTACAGCATCATTGGACACATACGCAAATGCATAGCAGGTCCTGCATTTCGTGGAAAGTTTGTATCGTCATTCACTGTTTTCAGTGAGGCATCGAGTGACTGAAACACATGCAGATTTATCTGTTTCACCCATATCTGCGTAGAAGACCCCAACCCCCACGTTCATCTCTTACTGTCAAGCCCCCCTCTGAGAAAGTCAGTGCAGTGCCAGGTAAAAGAAGAGTTATAGAGCAGATGCCAAAGCTACAGGGGCTATGATCAGAGCACAGGAGTTATACCTTTCGTTCTGTTCGTCATAGCACAGCTGTCTCAGATCCATCACTGAGCACAAGCTGCCCGAGGGCTCTTCTCAGTGCCCAACATAGCAAATCAGGGAATCAACACACTGAATAGCCTGCTGATGCAGTTGAAACTTGCGTCTGAGCACTACTGTGAAGGCTATGCTCAGTTTAGTGTCTAAGTAGGGGAAGCAAAGACAGTGCTTTCTTCTTTTTTTATGCAATCTTCCCCTGATGTGTTCAAATGACTAAGAAAAGGAAAAGAGATTGAAAACAAACCCCATGGTTCAGTTGAATATCTGAAAAGTGAAACTAGACTAATTTCTGAAAGAGGCAGTTTTTCCGTGTACTTCAACGTTATTACTCTAAATCATATTTCTAAAAGTTATTCTCACTTCCATGAAACAAAAAATCACATAAACATCACTCTAGGGATTGGTGTTTATGCATCAAAACGCATCTGAAATGTTAAAAGATTTTGTAATGACATTTTCAGAGCGCCAGAATAAGTTGTTTAAATTATACATCTAATGTACGTACAAGTTACTCTTATACATACATTTCTATATGAAAATAATTGACTTTATTCAACAATTTACACAAACATTGATTTATGAATACTAACGTTTATTGGACGGATGGACAGTCGAGCAGCCAGATTGATTTCCCAGAAGCCTATAGCGCACTTTTCACCATGTTTTTTGAGACTGTATAATTGGAAGTGACCAACTACGCTTAGGATATTTTTACTAGGTTGAGTAAAGGGCTATTTCACAGCTTTTGTAAAATCTGAATCATGTTGTGATCTTAAATACTGAGCAGGTCACTTCAAAAACTATTTGTGTTCTGATGTTTTGGAATATGGATGACTAATATTAGATATTGATCTGAATAAATATATTCCAGATTTTTTTAAAAGCTATCTTTGATGAAATGAGCAACTAACTTCTATTTCTTTCAAAAAAAAAAAACGGGAGACTATATCACTGAGAAAAATACTCTTAAAAGGGGAGAATGTCATTCAAACAAATCCAGTCTTTAATGATTCTTGGTTTCTCAGAAAATGTACTAGAAATGAGTTTTAATCATCATCTTCTGTAATCATCATCTGTTCATGTATTAATTTATTTTAGAAGTGTCTGATGATGCAGCGCTGCCTTATGTGCTGGTGCTCATCTCCCAGAGAGCCTTTTTTTTCAACAATGCATCTTTATAAGTGAAGATATATTTTTATTCTCAGAATCCTCCTCGATAATTAGGCTGACATTGCATCGCCTCACAGTTCTTTTTCTGTCCTTTCTGTGCTAAAAATGGCAAGCTACATTTTCACTTATTCTTTCCTCAAGAATATTTGACTGTCACTGAGAGCGGAAGCAAAAAGCAAAGCTAAAAGAGCTTGACTTGTCTTCACAGGTGTTCTGACTATTCAAATCATGCACTGTCTCCAACAGAGAGCTGATTATCATCAGAGTGTTTTCTTCCAATGCTCATTTCTTCACTGTTTCACACATATGGTGTGTAATAAATTTGCCACGATTATGTCTGGATCATTGCTCTTGAGAAGAAAATCTGGGATTTAAAGTTTGATTCAGATAGCAGGGGATACCAAAGAGAAAATTGTGGAAAGTTATACATGCACCATGCAAAAACAAACAAACAAAAAAAAGTCACTAAGCCTAACATTTTCCAGCTAATTCAGGAGTACTAAATATCCATTCATAAATTCATCTATCTTTCTCTTCCAATCCAAGAAACGGTTGGAGTTAGGATCCCCCAGACTGACCTGTGGTACTTCTTGTTTTCCTAAGGTTTCCCCAAACCAGAATTAATATATTATCCCTCCAGGGCAGTTTGGGTATTACATGGACTGTCCTCCATGAGGGATCCCGATAAGACGCACAGACAACCTGAACTGGCTGCTTTTGATGTGAAGGAGTAGCTGCTCCACTCTGGGCTTCCACCAGATGAACTAACTCTCCATCCTATCTTCAAACATGAGCCCTTCCACCCAAAGGAGAAAATGCATTTCTGCTGCTTCTATTGAGGATCTCATTCTTTCAGTCACGATCCATGTCTCATAAACTATTCCAGAAAATCAATGAAATAATCCTAAAAAAACTGGATACTATGCATAATATTCTTTAAATAAAATAAATACTCTAAATGAATGTATGTACTTTGTTGTTCAGCAGTAATAGCTCAAAATAGTACATACCACAATAACCCACTTTGGAAAACAGCTGACTGAAGTGGACGAAAAAGTATTTCAAGGAGCTCTTCAAAGAGATTAGGGCATACAAAGACAAGTCAATCCTGCTTCATTTAATAGGAAAACTAAAGTGGGATTTGGAGAACATTTAAAGCAAGCAGTTCTCACCTACTTATAAATTATCTATTTCCAGCATTAACCTTCTTTTGAAATTTTTATTGTTTAACAGCAATTACCTTTCATTCAACCAATATGCATATTTGAAACCAGCATATTTAGAAAAAATAAAAACGCAAAGAGCTTTTCTTACTCAGATTAAGAGGAAATCTTAACAATCAAGCCATCTAGGAAGCATTTCTTAAAAGGTGCCTTCAGTATAGCATCTGTCAAGCTTTTAAACTAATACTGCTGATGGTTCTCTCTCAACTAAACAGAGTTTAGGAGAGAAATGAGAAAATAGTTGAGAGGGTGGAAAAGAAGATGGAATCTCTGTCTGAATCTTTTAGTCATCAGCCCACCACAGAGACAAACTGCAGTGGGAAAGGATGCAAGATCATCACTGAGGAAAACAAAGTGTGTAATGATCCAGGGAAGAGTCATTGGTTGGGAATGCTTTACAGAATGGCCACCAGGAGTTTATCAAAACAACTTCAAACAAACATCAGATCATTAATTTGTAATAATCCTATAAAACCTACTGAGAGGTTCTGTCGACAAGGCAACTGAGTCGCTCTCACTCATTTTTTTAAGTTTTCAAGCCTTTTATATTTTTAAAGAATCCATGTCTAACACCTTAAATCTGATTTTTTTTTTTTAAGAAGCACACTCTAAACCATTCCTGTTAACTTTAAATAAAATCCACATATGGCTATTGGAGAATTTCTTTTAGCAATTCAAAACCCTTACATCATAACTGCATGAATTTTATTGAATACTATTTGCACATCAATACTATTATGAAAAACTACATCATCATCATAATAGTAATAATGGTAATAATAACAATAATTATTATTAATAGTAATAATAATAATAATAATAATAATAATAATAATAATAATAATAATAATAATAATAATAATAGTAATAATATCACAGTAGTAGAGTAAGAACATATTGCATATGCTTATTAGAGTTGCTGCCAATTGAACATACCATTTTATTTTTGTTGTATTTCTAATTCTTTTAGATTTCATTTCTTAACATAAATATATCCATAAAGTCATTCAATTCCTGATTTTATTAGGCAGGTAGATGGACATTAGGGGGTTGGTGATTATCTCCAGTTGCCAATGGACAAGAGGCGGCATGCACCCTGAAAAGCTAACCAGCTGCAGGCTCAATGAAGAGACAAACAATCATTGAGACACACACGCACACACACACACACATGCACACAGAGCAATTTAGATTCTCCAATTAACCTAGTAGACATGTTTGTGGACTGTGTAGGTAAATTTGATTGCCCAGAGTAAACCTTTGCATGCATAGAGAAAAAAAAAGACATGCAAGCTCCATAATGAAAGGCCAGAGCAGAAATTCCAACAATGGTTTTCAAGGCAGAAATTAGCTAAGTTTAGCAAAGGGGCTAGCGTCCGCTAACCCCATGTTGCTATTGTAATAGGCTACCAAAATATATAAATGTACATATGCATAAATGTCATGTTCAATATCGACATTTATTTTACAGAATGTTATGCAATATCACTCAAATCCAGCAATCACTGACTTTAATCCAGCAATCATGTAAAGTCAGTCAAAAATAATTGGATATTTAATTTTTTGCATAATCGCTGTGAAAATGTATTTGTTCCCTCAGAAATTTCTTCCGTTGGGGCTTTGTTGTTTTCAATTAATCAAACAAATTTTAACATTAGGCATGAGTGGAAATAAACAAAACAAAACAAAAACTTTTTCAATGAAATTTTTATTTATCTGGGGAAAAAAATATCCAAACAAACACGCAGGTTTTCTAAAGGAGTTGGAGTAAAGGAGTCCAAACAGCACTTCTTCTTGTGCTCCTTATGGGGCCCATTAGCAGCAGTCAGTTCTTACAACATAATATGCATTAGGAAAATGGCCCTTGCACTGTATCAAAAACAAGGTCACACACACACACACACACACACACACACACTTCCCACTCCCCACTTCTGTAATAATATGCATTAAACTCTATAAAGTCAAAACTTTCATCCTGCAATTATGCACTGATTAGAATGTCAGCGACAATGTTGGGTTCAGCGCTTTTCCCAGAGGCTCTTTAACTTGTGGATCAAATTGCTGGCATTTGTGTTGAAGGACAACCACAATGTAGCTTACCACTGTGCCCAGTGAGCCACAGCTCTCAATAGCATAATTGCTGAAATGGTTAACAAATTCTTCAAAAGATCAGACTTAGGGTCGGCTGATCTACATTACATAACTATAGGTGAATGATGGAATGTAAATAATCTGGCAAATCAAGAGTTTAGTTTTTGGATCAGCTCTTTTTTGCCTTAAAAAAAATGGAGCAGGACCTGCATTTCTGTAGTCGAGACCTCAATCCGTCTATTCATCTCCCGTTCCGCATAACCTTCATTCATGAACAGCATTCGCAGTGTGATTTTAAAAATCATACAGGGATTTGAACACAACACACTGTGAAAGCATGATATGATCAAATCTTGACAGTGACAATTGAGAGGAGGACGGAACGAAGGAAAGGAGGCAGCTGTGGTAAAACTCAATTTGTCTGACACTCAGACTTCTATCATAGCAGCAGCTGAACTGCAGGGTTTTAACAAAAAATGTCTGACACTGCTTCATATTTGCCGCAAGTTGTAAAGTGAACTAAATCCGCAGTTGGAGTGCCTGCCACACTGAACGGACACAGAGCACAGATTCAAGGTAAAATGCAAATGTTTTCATATGGTTATTTTAGATGAAAGATTTTCTCTATCAGTGCTTTACGCTAAATCCCTTCCACTTTTAATTTTTATTTCCCAATATCTTTTTTTTTCAGACGGGGAAAAAAAAGCATCTTTTTAGGTTAGACTGAATTATAAATTCCAGAGGATGTTCACTTATGATTCTAACTCAATGATATATCTCTGTCTGCTCGACTAGGTGTCCTGTCACAAAGCTTGTGTAATGTAAATTTCACCATCTGTCCCTGCACAATAGGGTCTGTCAGGAGTTTATGCAGACTTTCATGTGCAGCTAGGATTTTTGTGACCGCAATGACCGCAATGTGTGCACCCTGACAGCAATAAAAGAAAACACACATTTAAATCGGAGTTGCAAGCTCACTGCGGAAAATGGAAAATTCAAGGTCAGGTTTCGGGTAGCAGTAAAAACTGTGAGTTTTGTTTCTAAGTAAAACAGTGTAAGAAGAATTGTCCCTTTTTGTCATATGACATAATAGGATAATTTATCGCTCAGGAACACCAAAGTCTACCCTAATATGCTATTGACATGTCACTTTTTGTCTGGCTATTTACTTTTCTTTCTCTTTGGAGCAAATCATTGACAACAGCATAACACTAGCCCTGTGAGGCTGAAGTGAAAAATGCATTTCTCTGAGTGCATCGCTGTAGCGCAACTGAGCTAAAAATACTTACACGTATTGAAGAGTGTGGATTTACAGACGCAAAATATGTGGAGACATTTCACAGAAATCAATTTACATTTTTGCATCTAAATTTCATGCTACAGCTGCCCATTGAGACGTTTATATTCATACACTTCAAACTGGTTACTCATACTCTACACCTAATGTGGAACTGCTGCTACGTCCTCCATTCCCTCGAGTTTTAACAGTTTTATCTTGTTAATCCTGTGTGCATTCACGTGTATTTTCTTTCTAGCGAAGATCTTCAACGAATGCAGTGAGAATAAATCCTCGTCAAAATAATAAAAATATCTGCTCACTTGTTTTTTTGTTGTTTTTTCCCCCCTCAAACATAACATCATTTTACCAGTTGAAACAATTTTTTAATATTTCATATTTGGTAATGTCATGTTTATGACAGTGTCATGTCAGTCTTATACACACCCCGTCAAATAAAGTGTTACCTGGTATGTTTTCCAGTTCAGCTTTACCAAGCTTTTTTATAAGGTTGTACAAAAGCACACAGATGGATTTCCACATAGGATTTTCTTTTTATTTGACCTTCTGACAAGATTGTTGAGGAAGTTCAAGCAAAGGTCATTGTTGTGACATTATGTAACTCTACAAAGTGGGGAAAAAAAAAAAGTTTAATGTAACATAAGTAAGGAGTTTTATTTTAAAATATGGTACTGATTTGTTGGTAACGCAAATATCATCGCTGCCCTAGAACAAGTGGTGGTTCAAAGCTGCAAGATTCTCTCTGTTTACTGAGAGGAAAGCTGCTAAGCTCTTTTGTTCTGGAATTGATCACGATACTGTTGACAAGAGATTGATCACTGTGCACAAAACATAGGATGCCTGGAATGTAATTGTTTTCCTAATGGGAGATGTGCACTATCAATACACACAGTTAACTTCACACACACACACGTGCAAACACAAAGAGAGCAATGCGCACATGAGTCAACAGTAACAGTAAATCCCTCTTTTCAAGACTTCATGTTTGTTTCTGTCAACAACAGGCAAAACATGTTAAGTCTTCAAAAATTATAATTACACCCTCAAGCTCTGACCAGTTTATTTTAAGCACACGACAAGAAAAAAAAAAATTCTGTAAGACGCTTCTGTGTTCTTGAATAATAGATGTTTAAAACGCTTTTACTGCCAAATTCTGTAGGAGTAATTCACGAGAGAGGCAAATTGACAAGTCAACAAACAAGTCATTCTGCTTTAAATTGATACTTGGAGTAATGCAACATTATGCTTATATCTGCGTGGCAACAATTAGTGGTTGAAATAAAATGTACTCTTATTCCAAGCACTTTATGAAATGTAAATGTTATTTTATTTTTGCATTCCTTTTTTGTTTTTGTAGCTAAGCAGGTGCAGTAAAACTGTTCTTTACGGCCTTTCCTGTATAAGGTCTCAAATGAAATACAATTATAACAGAGAGACAGCAAAGACAATAATGTGCTATAGTCAGAGATTCTGTGGTTCTTTCCAACTGCACTTGCTGTGAACACTGAATCTAAGTAAATAACGACTTGAGAACTGGATAAATGTTTCTTATTCAGCCAATTACTTCTCGAAAGGCACATTTAACATCTTGACAATTAAAGTAAAAAAAAAATCATGATAAACCTTGGTTAAATGTGTATATTACATCTATCCCATTTTACAGCGCACAATGGATTTATTTTCCATGCATTATGTTAATAGAGTAGCCAAGAATGATAAAAATAGAAAAGAAAAAAAAAAAAAACACAAGACATACTGCTGTCATTTTGATTGGGAAGAAACTGAAATAAATGCAAACACAATGAATGGATGGATAGATTAAGTTTAGAAAACAGAAACAATTTGACAAAATTGTTTCACGCAAAATATTAAAACCTCTTCTTTTCTGCATTTTGTCAAAATATGTTGAAAAGAGACTGGCGGTCTCAGCAGGGGCCATAAGCTATGAAGCAGGTTCAACATATTCAGGTTGTCTGCTGAATTCGTCCTTACTTTAAAGATCGAAATAAAGTAAAGAAGGTTTCTGATACTTAAAATCCTAACTCTAAAACTGAAATGACCTAAACAAATAAACAAAAAAAAAAAACAAAAAAAACGCTAATCCTGCTCATAATATTTGTACTCGGACGGATGGTGATGTTTTGTTTTGGTTTATTCCAAAATTTAAATACAAGTTAAATAGAGATCATGAGAAGTTAAAGATTTAAGTCCGTTGTGTTTCAGGTATATATTAACTTTATTTGGCATTCTTCCCCACATTACTGTGTAATTTCAAATCATCAGTGCTAATTCTTCATACATGAATCAGAATGTACTTGCATTGGTTGAATAAATTCCAATCTGCTGGACATCGCATTGCAACTGTTTTCCATGTTTGGTAAAACTTCACTCATCATCTTTACCAACTTAAGAGTTTTCTTTTTTTGTCTTAGATTATTTTTTTGTTTAAGTGTTTACCATGTGTTTATTTGTTCACTTGTTTTCCTGTAGCACAGCTGTTATCAGATTCTTTTTTTTTTCAATCTGGCAGCACTGCTGGGCCGAGGTGAGTTCTAAATGTGAAGAGCATGAACCTCAATTACCCCCTCTAATTCCAACAGAATGTAAATAAGAAAAAGGACAGTGAATGGGAAGAAGTAAAAATAAATAAAAATAATAGAATTGAATGAAGTAGGTAACAAAGGTGTCTCTTCATGGTATCCTGCAGTCTCTATTTATAAATTAATTTACTACGAATCTCTCTTTCATAAGGACTACTTTCATGAACCTCTGGCCCTGATAACTCCCTCATCACCCACTTGTCAGAAACCATAAGCCCTGCACAGAATGAATTCCCTGTCACTGCCATTGCTGCTGGCGATCCAGAGGAACAATCTTCTCTGGCTTTGTCCTAAACCTCCAAACATGAAACTATGGAAAGCCACTGTCCACTGGATCTCTTCTCTCGGTAAACCAGCTGCTCTTGGAACAGTGTATATGTGAAGAAATATAAAATAACATCTATTCTGTCTTTGGAAACAGCATGCAAGATTGTTGTACTGAAGGTCAATCATTCATTCTGCAAACCCATGTCTGAAGTGTGAAAAATAAGTGGTGTAAAGCTGTGTTCTGAATTTAAAGAAGCATAAATAACAGATTAAAAACTCACATTTGCAAGGTTTTTCGTAGCTTTTCCAGTCTTCTGACAAGAAATATTTCACTATACTCTCAACACCTTTACATACATCCAAAGAAAGACGTATTCAAATTAATTCCTTTCCATCAGATTTGGTTAGTTTAATCCCTCATAAGTCTTGGGCTATTCTCTCTTGTGAGATAAAAAGAAGCTTGTAATTCAGTCAACAAAATAGTTAAACAATGAAGGTCAAACTGAACAACTATTAATGAGTCACTTGGAAGAATTTAAAAAATACTGTGAAAGTTGAAATCCATAACAGAAGGGCTGAAGTGACAGATCGATTAGCATCTGCTCACTTGCTTACATGTTCCTTTTTCTAATCCACTTAAATTTTACTCAAAAAGTACAGAGGTGAAGTTAATCATACATGGATCGCAATCTACCAGACAAGACGATCAGACATGCACACTCCTTACTGTCAGTGCGGAATCTGTAATTACCTTAAAAATACGTATTTTCAGTCTATGGCAGGAAGCTGATCTATCTACAGACTGTGACATTTTTACTGCTGCCAATTTTAGGCTTAGGTAATAAATAATTGCCTCATAACAATCAGCCAGTTCAAAGTGTTTTATTGAACCTCTTGTCACCTGGAACTCCACCAAATCTGTTGCAACAGACTGAAAGCACAACAAACGTTTCCTTCGCTTTAGTTATAGTTACACTAGAGAGCCTCTCCATTGAATCTGGAGGACATTTAAAAGGCTCAAATGCATTTTGACACAGTTTGCTGTTCCAAATTAAACTATACCTACATTATTGTGAAACAGTGAAGCAAGTTAAAGTTTTGCAGCATTATTAAAACAAATAAAAATGTTTTTTTTTTATCAAATGTTAAACAATTCAATAAGACCGTAGACCTTTTTCTTCCTCCACTTTTAACCGGGGAGGAAGAAAAAGTTCCAAAAAGTTAATCAGAAGAGTTACAGAAATACTGAAGTAAATGCTGAAATAAATACTCCGGTTTAAAAACAAGTTTTAAACCACTCATGTTGCAGCTCAAATCCATCATCCAAAATTAAAAGAGTATGGTTCAAGTGTAACTCTGACTGTGAAGAGGCATCTCATCATGAGATGTAAAGTTTAACATCTCATGAGAAAGATTTGAGAACTCACAGTACACAAATCTGTCCTTTGTGGAAATTTGGCCAGAACATAATTTATGTGAGTTCCTAGTCCATCACAAGCCATGTACAAGGAAGAAAGTAAAAAGACATATGAAAGGTGGTCTAGTCAGTCAAAAAATATTTTTCTCCTAAATGCAAAACCCTACCTGTGACGAAACACTGACAATGGACATCACTCAGAACACCCTATATGCACTTAGAGGAATGGTAGTGGCAGTGCCATGCTAGGGGAATGCCTTTTATTAGTAAGTACAGAGAAGCTGGACAATTATAAAAGTCTGTTAATGGCTGAAAGAGACTAGAGAGATATGAGGAATCTCTCCTGCCTCCAGGATATTGACTTCAAATAATCAATCAGAGTTACAGTTTAATTATTTAGAAGAAAAACTGAGTTACACTAACCTGGTGAAAACCAACCCTTTCTTCATGCTATTTTCTTCATACAGAGTGCCTGGTCTCTTGGCTGTTGAGAAATAACTGCCTCCTGGAGGAGTAGATTGTGCTGAGGTTTTCAATTTTATCCAGTCACAAATGTTTGCCTGTGCTTACTGGGAATTGCCTTCACTGTAAGCAGCCATCTTCCACTGGGAAGAGAGATGAACTGTGCCGAACAAGGCAGTAGTTAATGGTAATTCAATGTTTTGAAGCGTGGCCAACAAGGACTGAATAGCTTCATTCATTTCCTCCATATTCATTGCTCAATGCAAAAACTGCAGGTAGACTCTAATTCTAAAACAGCTTAGAAATCAACATCATTGTTCACAACCTTCCATTCTGTTCGCTGATTGGCCTGGAAGAAAACCTACTAGAGACAATCCAAGTCAAGGAGAGAAAGCCCAGACTGTGCTGTAAGTGTCAAAGTCCAAACATAAATCCAGCTGAGAAAATAAAAAAATATTGTTTGGAGAAGGCTCCCATCTGATCAGATTTAGCTACAGCTATTTTACAAAAAAAAAATATTGGGCAAACTCTTCTATCTGTAGTTGCTCTTCTAGCTGGGAAAAGCATGCCCCAAAACACTGTGGCTGTCGTATTTGCAGTGAAAAGTGGTTCCAAATAAACACTGATTCAGACAGGCTGAAAACAAATGCATGCCACACCATTCAGATTCATATCAGTAAAATAAAAAAAAAAGAATCTGAAGGGTTCTTTTTTTTAATTATTGATAAAAAGATAACCGTGAGATGTTCTCTTTCCAAATCACAATTATGTACTACTTTGTCTTACAAACATTAAATGTCAATAAAATATGTTGAAATTTGTGGCTGTAACATGACAAAATGTGAGAAAAGTCCAGCATTAGTGTAAAAAAATAGCAAAATGCCTTTGACTGTCATAAGTCATAATAATTAACTGATAAAAATCACATTTATTTGATTACCATTAAATTCTATAAATAAATATTTATTATCCACACAAGATAACCTTAGTTTGTGTTTTAGAGAGCCACATATTTATATGGCTTTGGATGGATTTGAATTTAATGTAAACTGCCATGGGTGGCACAGCAAAACTTTTTATCTTGGCTGTTGTAGTATTTTTCTTTATTACTGCTAGTCTCCGTGGTAGCAGTCAAAACAAATCTCTGATGTACCGCCGCCCCAACAGCAAAATGTCTTGTGATGCATTGACTCCCAAGCATTCACAAAGTTAATTTAGGAATGCATAGAAACTCGCAGCATGTCTCATAGATCACAACGAAATTAAACATGTAAATGCACCAAGTCTCATTGTGATCCATTACATATTTATGTTAATTACACATAATTTAAAAGTAAGATTTTATTCTTCAGTCTTAAATATGAAATATGAATTTGTGCAGATCTATACTCTAAATGGTTTATCGAGCAGCATTGCTGTGCATTACGGTATTGCATTTCTTAATCGCTTTTCTCTAGTATTCTTCTTCCCTCTCTGTTCTCTTCATTGCTTTTTCATTGCAGCTCTATGCCCATTTATTCCATCCCATTTCATAATCTGTTTTAAATGTGCCTTCTCATCTAAAGCATTCACAATTCCATGGGAAAGCAATAAACAGGAGGTAGATAAAGTACAACAGGCAACACAAAATGACAGGTGTTGTGAAATCATGCCTCAGCAGCCCAACCTCTCCACAAACATGCCTGTATAATTGAAACACTAATCAGACCATAATTACAAGAGACATCTCCTTACATCAAATGAAGTCAATGTAATCGCCAGTGGGCTGACAAGGGAAAAGAGAGGAGAAAACAAAAGAGATGAGGCGTGATTTAAAAATTATGGCCCATGAAGAAGAAGAAGGGAGGTGCTGACATTTTGACTAATATGCTACTTTGTCCTCATATGGCTCCACTGCACCCTAGAAATTATGGGGTAAGAACTTCTCGCAAGCGGAGATGGTTTCACAACATCACCAGCTCCTAAATCATTAAATGAAATATGCTTTTCTTCATTTCACATCCAGTTTTCTGTTTTGTTGGCATCGGGTTCGAGAAAATATCTCTAATTCAGCCCCATGCTCTCGGTACAAATTATACGGACAATCTAAATTTGTATTAACTGCTTCAGCTGTGTGTTTCCCAATGTACCCAAGTACGTCTGCTTGACAAGGACACAAGGAAGCGGTTGGCTGCATTCAATGGGAAATAAAAGCAACAAAGCAGTTAGGAGGTTTGTAACCCACAGTTCAGAAAAAAAGAATGAATGAATAGCTTTTTTTAAAAACCCCATTATGTCTGACATACAGGTGGATTTTACTGCAGTCACAGCGGAAGCAATACCGTTAAGTGCGTCTGTGCTTGTTTTTCACTGCTTTTGAACTCAATGAATCCATCTATGTGTGCCATTACTGCACTTAAGAGCTTAAAAAGAATAATAGTTTTTTATAAAACTTCTTTCACTCAGAGGATTTGCTATAGAATCACATCTTTTCAGGTGCTTTACATTGCTACGCTGCAACCGAGAGCTGTACATTTCTAAGCTATTAAATCTCCCCTTAATACCTTGCAGCAAATGACGGTTTGCCAGTGTAAAAAGATGTAGCCATTCCTCTTCTGATTACGACTCCAAGAAGATTCAGAACTTGTTAAAACAAAAAACAAAACAAAACAAAACAAAAAAAAAAATAGCAGAAAGAGATAATTCCCTGGGTTATTCCGGTGAAGGGACTGACCAGTAGGTGGGGATAAAGCTCCCCCCCCCATTTATATTCTAACTCCTCTGGATCTCTCCTTAATCCTCAACTGCCTCTCACCTGCCCCCTGACGGGAAAGGCCAACTTGAGCTCTGGAGAATATTTATGAGCAGGGGAAAGGAATTGGTTTGAAATCATTTGCCAAAGGGGGAGAAAAGATAGAAAATGTGAGTAAGACATACAAATAAAGCGGAAAATAGATTAGCTACTAATATATTTTCTTGAATTAACTTGCTGTCGATCTGGGTTTACTAGGGTCTACTTCTTACTCTACATGTGTAATTTGGTTTCTCTTCTTACAGGTAAAATGTGTAGAAATGGTAAAGATTGCTTTTCTCAAAGGCTGAATGCGAAATCAGGTTTATTTTCAGAATTTCAAATGTATAGTGGTGATGGTATAAAATGCATTAACTACGCTTATCGTATATACAACAAGTGCAACACTGCTGAAAAAAACAAACATGTACCGCCCATTTGCACCCAGTTAAGTGCTTGCACACTTTACACTGCTTGGTGCCAGTGGGCGAGGGGCAGGGTACACTCAAGACAAGTCGCCAGTCCATCTCAACACAACATAGAGGCACCCAGCACACACAACCAAACACACACACACACACACACAGGCACAACCCAGGGTAATTTAGCATAACTAATTAGCCTAACATGCAAGTTTTTGGACTGTGGGAAGAGAAAACCCACACTTTACACTGCTCCCAGTAGGGATTCAGAGCTCTGGGCCTTCTTGCTGCAAGACAGCAGTGTTAGCAACTGCTTCACTATGAAAGCCCAAGAAAAAGAAAAACATTAAAATACTTTGATGGCTCAAATTTTCTTTCTGAAACTGTAAGGCTATTATTACCCCTCATACAATACCAAAAAAAAAAAAAAAAACTGATTGCTCCCATTTAATTTGTCAATGTCGTTGAATGCCTTCTGATGGAGCCTGGTGTTAAAAGTGCAAGATATTTAAAGCTGTAAAAGGTTTGCCTTTTTAAAGCAGTGGGAAGCAAATGACAACGTGGGAACACTATCTTTTTACTTCAACAATATAATATTTAACCTTTTCACTTTAACTTCAAATGCAGTTTGCTGTAATTAGAAAGAGTTTTCTTTAATTTTTTTAACAGAAAACTCCAAAGGCCAGAGAAAACCTAAGGGACAAGACAACTGTAGACTTATGAGGCTTACATTTCCACTTATTTTTGTCCTTAGGAAAGCTTTCATCTTGGCTTTTCAAATAAAAGTCATGAGAAAATACATCTGGTTTTCTGTTATGTAAATCAGTTAATCTTGTGCATCCATTTAACTAATGTATGCTAATATCTGTCAGCTTTTCATGTCCTGGCTGAGGTGCAAAATGCAAAAGTAAGGAGGGGGGGCAACAAGGTATGAAGCCGTTCTACAAAACAAAAAGGGGACCCCAGCGGAGATGGAAGAGGGGAGGAAATGATGGATGTAGAGAAGCAAACAGAGCTACATTCTCTTTCTTTGCCTGGCATTGTTGCCCCTGTCAGCTGCTAAATGCCAGTGTCAGTCAAGTCTCTGTTCAGCTGGCAACAGTCCTCCTCCTGAACAGTGGCGACACCCTCATCACGGATCATCAAAACACTTACCTTGCACATACAGCCACGAGTCCAGACACTCAAGTATGCCGAGCCAGTCATGCTCAATCAACTTGCACAGCATCCGCTGATGAAAATTGTCGGTGGGTAAACAGCACACTAGAACTTTAGTATAATAAGAAAACCATCATTTGGTTTGGGCTAATTTGAAATGACAAGCTTTTTCCAGGGAGGGGGAGTTCAGCAGATCAGAGGAATTTCTCAACCTTTACGTAGTGATTTTTTATTTTTTAACTAAATGTTTTTATATACAAACGCGCATCCCTCAGAGCAACAGGACGCACAATGACAAACACGATTGTGCCCTTTCAGATACAGTATGCACTGTGTGTAGGTCACACTGACTGACACAGATGTTTGCTGAACCACCAGCCTAAAAGGATTTAATCAGTCTGGGTTTCAGGGATGATGTTTAAACGCCTCAGATGTCTTTCTCTCCTAAGAAGAAAAAAGGCTATGGGGACAAACACATCAAGTGTGTTAACTGTCTTATTATATTTGAACGCTCAAAAGTAAATTCACAGCAGAGACACACAGTTCAGGCTTTTTACTGGTCAAAACCAGTTTTCAGGTTTTCTTTGAAAGACGTTCAGATTTCAATTTCTCCTAAGAACTAAAACACATAGAAGAGACAAAAATGTAGTGTTTTTTTCCCCCTATTTACAAGCAAATGCTTTTAATTACAACAGTACAGGGGAGACACCAACCTCGTCCCTAACTGTGACCTGGTTTTTTGAAACTTTTATTTACAAAGGATTATGCTTTTAATTTATGTGTTTATACACCCAAAATGTCAATGTTCTTAGTTGTTCTTTTGTTAGTAGATACGGAAATAAAATTCCATCTCAACTATCTGATCTGTCAATCAAGGAAATAAAATGTCTGTTCTGATATCAGGCCCACTGATTGGGGTATTTCCATTTTATAGTTTATGCAGCTCGTTTTATATTCTGCTGTCCTGAACATTTCCTTTTAACTTTGGACGAGGTTTGAGATGGTAAAATATGAATTCTTGAACAATCTGACAATTTACAATCCTTTATTATTTTTTGGAAATTGTTTTGAATCATTTACACGAAAGAAATATTCAACTCACCATAATTTACATTTTATGAGTTTACACGTGAATAAGCCTTGTTGCATTCTAAATCGTGCTCTGGTCCAAACAGAAAATGCCACAATACATTGAAT
This sequence comes from Poecilia formosa, assembly GCF_000485575.1. NCBI lineage: Eukaryota > Metazoa > Chordata > Actinopteri > Cyprinodontiformes > Poeciliidae > Poecilia > Poecilia formosa. Next base: position 1,727,862 of record NW_006800055.1, on the reverse strand, counting down.
ACAGCTTTCAAACAATAACCCACTGGGTCTTCGCACACAATCACCACACACACTTCTAAAGCCACTTGGTCTACCCACTGTCACACATCAACAGGCTCAGTTAGATATCTGTAACATCCCACTGCTTTGTTCTAACCCTCCTGTGGTATCTCTACTTTAAGTTTCCACTGATATGCACCATTTAGAGTTTGTATCAGACTCCAACCATATGCCTCTGCTACCTACTAAAAAGGAGGCGAGCAGCAGCACGGAGAGAAGCTTAGATCTATGCAGAAGGCACGCAGAGCTTTCATTTGTATGCAAAACTCCACTGAGTAATCTTCTCAGTCCCTCATCCCTCTGTTTGCCACCTACTAAATCTGCATCTTTTGTGGTGAAAAGAAAAGCATAGTGTCATCTCTTGCCTATGCTTTGCTGAACAAACCCCCCGCCCCCCAGGGGAAGGCTACAAAAGAAGCCAAAGTAACTGCACAGACCTTATTCCTTTTTGGATGCAGGACAACGTTTCACAAAATATTTTTAAAGAGTTCAGATCTCCAAACTCTTACCTGTATATTTTGTACTTGGTGGTGAATCCCTGCTGGTAGCGCTCTGTGAAATCAACAAACTCCTGCGAGTTGTGAAAAGGACCCTTCTCCGACAGGAGCCAGCCCAGGGGTCCATTTGACCCACTGAAGCCAGCGCCGGCAGAGTCCGCGGCACTGGCCCCCCCTGACAACCAGCTTAGGAGCAGGCTTAATGTCAACCACTTCCATAGAAACATGAGGGCCGTCAGTCTAGTGGAGGTCCACGGGCCACTCATGGTGTTTGCCCCGGCCCCGGTGACTCTTCATTCTCCTTGCACTCCTAATGAGTCCTGTTGGAGGACAGACAAAAAGGAAGAGCGAGATCACACCGAGGAAAGAAAAAAACAAAAAAAAGAGAGAGAGAAACACTACTTTTTTTATTTTTGCCTTGAATATATAAGTGACAAAAATAAATGAATAACCACTTTTGAATGCGATTATACAATCCATACTGTTAAGATAAATTATTGTTTCGCTTAAGACTAAACAAATTCTCGTCTGCAATCACTTTTCGTACTTCAGCTGTTGTGTCCTTACCTTATTCTGTAAGTCTTTTTGGTCCGTGACTGCTCGGAATCAATCTCCGCAAAATCCCCTCATAGGATCGTGAAGTTCTGTTCTGCTGTGCGCATACACCGGGGGGCATTGGAGAAAGGTTGCGCGCAAAAAAACGAAAAAAAGAAGAAAAAAAGACTGCGCAAGTTGAACTAAACAGCTGAAGCCTGATCTCCTCCTCCCTTAAAAAAAATGCGTTATGTTTCCAGCTGAAAACCTCCCAAGACGGTCAGAAGCGAGGCTTCTGTGAGTCCTCTCCAAGTGAGTCGTTGATGTGAGACTTAAGAGACTCGGCTCTTCCAGGTGTGCTAATTATTTTAACGCGTCTTCCTAATGAACAAATGAGCAAAGTCCACTGAAGCGGGGTAAGCAGCCGTCCTCTAACTCGTGCAGTGTTTGATTGGAGACGGTTCTAGTGCGCTCGGGGCGCACGCAGAGCGCACGGAGATCCGCCGATGATTCTGACGGTGACCGAGCTCCCCTGCGCGCGGGATGTGTGAATGGCATTCAGGGCGCGCTCTACCCACACCGCTGCAATTTAATGTATTCCAGCAGCGAGAATACTCCCGGTTGGCTGGGACGTAACTGGAGGAAGTGAGAGTAGGAGGCGCTCAGAAGAGAGGGTGGCAGGCAGGATGCGGGAATGGTCAGTTAACGGTAAACTGGGTGCTTAGTTTTAGAAAACCGATGGAGGGCACCTGCAGTCTGCATTAACAGAATACATGCAGGGAGGAAATATGGGGATAAATATCTTGTCTGTTTGGAATGCAAGTAAAAAATTATTAGAGCAAATTAAAAAGACGTTAGTGCTATAAATTAAGTTCTGGATTATAGCTGCCTTTCTTGAGAAATGTAGGTCATTACTAAGAAATAATTTATAGTGGCATTGCTTTAGAAACCATACAAAAGAAGTGAAGTAGTAGTTGTTAAAACTGATGTTATTTCATATATATATAAAAAATATAGTTAAAATTAAGTTAGTTGGATATCGCCGTTAAGAAAGGTGGCACTCTTTATCTTCACTCTTCACGAGGACGATTATAAGGGAGAATGACCGTAGTGCAATAACCCCACCCCCGCACGCGCACACACTCCGAAGTTGTTCTCGTTATCTTCCATGCCCTGGTCGTCCCTCCTCTCTATATGCTCCAGAATAATCATCACTTTCACCATCAGCAAACTTAATTAGATCTGCTCTATTCGAGCGCCTGTGCGTCGGACACCGAGCGTGGATCAGAGAGGCAGAGAGCAGGCGAACCGAGGGAAGGATGTGTGCTGCCTTTCAGCTTCTCCGCAGACGTTCAAAGGGAGGTTTTATACAGGGATTGGATTAGAGAAATGAACACCATTGAGTCTCCAGATTCGCCAGCTTCTAAACTCAAAGAGAGGCTGAAATCCCGTGGCGCAGCGACTTGCAAAATCTGAAGTGAAAGAATGAGTTGATTTGTCACGGTTTCATCATCACGTCCTGGGATTGGGTGCCTTTTTCCTCTGACCCTGCCTTGCAGCAATGAGGACTTGTGAAGGACAACTAATAGGAAAAGGCTATCTCTAGTCTGTAGTGCTGTTTCTGAATACAGGGAATTTGATTCCTCTTATTTTTACACTGCATCGGTGGTTGACCAGGTCTTGTTTTGTCCCCAAACACACTGCTTGTTCTTAAGTTTTGAATAAAACATAGTGGATAGTGTCATGGCTCATTACCTGGATGGCTTCACACAGCATTTTAGGCAGTTCTTGGAACACCACAGATTTCAGAGTCCCAAAACTCATATAAGCAGAGTGTAAGCAAAGTCCCACACGTCATATTTACAATTTCAAATAAATCTTTCATCAGTTTGAGAGCGTTGGTGCGCAAGAGTAGAATATGCTTTTCCCGATATGTAGAATACTGGTGTGTGCATAGAGGCAAGTGTGCTTGTTTATTTCTTTTTCAGTTGAGGCTGTCGAGGCAGGAGAATTGATTGCCAATTGATGCAACATAAGGTTGTCCGCCTGCTCCACGTGGATGTAAACCAAGTGCAAAGAGGGAGAGAGATCAAACACAATGTCACTGAAAAGTGCTCATTAAGGCTCCAGGAAGGTGTGCAAAATGTGCAGGTCACTGTGGCTGAGCAGTGAACTGTAACACGGAGCGATGCTTTGCTCTTTTGAAGCCCTGGTAACCAAATATCTCAAAAGTGGAATCTTGGCAACCGTATTCTGACATCCGTTCTCCAGCTGGGCTTTGAATTTTGTAAACTGGGAAAGAATTTTACTTCTACGTTTGTCATAGCAGTACATACATAATTGGATTTCTCTCTACCTCCTAAAAAAGATGTGTACTTTGGCAGAGATACTGATAATAAAATGCACAAAAGCATGTGTAAGCATGTTGCAAAATAACTTATTTACTGGAGAACAAAAGAAGCATCACATTATAAAATATTAATATTTAAAAGCTTCACAATCTCAAAGTCCATACTCTTTCTTGATTAGAATTTGTGACAAATGAGAAGATACCTAATTTAGATAAACCTATTTCTGTCTGTGTCTGCACGTCTCTGCGTTCTAGAAAGAAACATCCATCCAATCATCCATTCATCCATCAACAATTGTCTTTCATTTGTTCAAGACTGAGTCACAGGGCTGACAGGTCTTTGGGTGAAACCCAAAAAGTAATTTTCCCAGCAACAGTCTTGAGCTCATTCTGCTAAATTCTGGTTTTTCTAGCCTAGTAATGGGATATATTGTAATCTAACTAACTACCATGTAAAAACAGTCAAGCCTAAATATTATTTATTCCAGGTAGATTTAGGAGTTAAGTAATCATTTAATGCTTTTGTTAACTGGAAATAGAAACCAGACCCCTGCTGTCCACATACCTGCCAAAATGTACACATGAGATAAATTACTTTTTGGAATTTCTTTGGATAAACCTAATCTTTTGGAAAGAAAATACAGCAAAAATTGTATATCCAGTTGTTAGCAACTCTAGAAAATGTATATTTCAATCTGTTCATTGGCTATAAACGCTTATACCTGCATGGCTGCAGGAAGGCTGGTGCTTATCTTCAGCGGTAATTGCACGAGAGGTGGGATACACCCTGGATAGGTCACATGTCCATCACAAGGCAACACAGAAATACACAGGACAAACACCAATGCATACGTACACCCAAGAGACTAAATACAGTAAAGAGAAATTAAAGACAGCAATTAACCCAACAGTCATGTTTTTGGACTGTAGGATGCAGAGGGAAACCCTGCATGCACAAGGAGAACACACAAACTCTATGCAAAAAGACCCCAGAGACTCTATGCAGAAAGAGTTGAATGAGTTGACGGTCATTCAACTCAAGACCTTCTTTTTGCAAGTGTGCCACTGTGTAGCCCGTAATATTTTTTAATCTAGAATTGTGAATTTGTTTAGTGGATTGTGTGCATCTCAAGTTTCTTTGACTTTGGACTTGTATGGGTGAATGACGGGAAAGTTGGTAGCACTGTTGTCTTGCAGTGAGAAGGTCTTAGGTTGAAGACCAGATTTGATTCTTACTCTGGTTTTAGACTCCCATATAAACATGACTGTTAGATTACATGGTCTCTCTTAACTGTGCTTAGTTGTGAGTGTGTGCATGTATTGTTTTTGTGTCTCTGTGTTGCCTGTGATGGGCTGGTGACGTGTCTGGATGCAGTCCGCCTCTCACCCAATGATTGGAGAAGACACGCACCACATCCCCATACCCCTGCAAGGAAAAACATGTATGGGTGTATGGATGGTTTTTCTTTCCATCTGCCCATAATTAAGTACTATTAATTAAGGAATCAATAGTAATTATATTATTAATTACTATTGAAAAAAATAATAGTAATTATTTAGAGTGACGTCATAATCAAATTTCATTGTGGACATTTTAAAATAAAATGTACAAAGATAGATTTTTAAAATAATTTTTATGTCCATTACTTACATAGTCTTATGATCTGTTGAGAGATGCCCCTGTCATTTCCCCCAAGATCCATCCATTTTCAGATTTTTCTCCAAAGAAACCATTATCTCCCAGCAAAGAAGAGATGAGAACACTGACTCCCACCGTTCCTTATATTAGGGAATCAGCGAATTCCAGTGGTGTTCAGCAATTATTACACTCGGCAAAAAATAATGACAACCTGCAAATGGCCTTTTGTAGTTATGTAGATGACCCCAAAAACCTGCTGCTGGGGACTCATCTGTGTGGCTCTCTAGCCCCTGCAAGTTATGTGAAGGACCAAAGCACTTCCATTTGCTCAGCGCTGAGACAGATAGTCATTAGGGGAGGTAAACATTCACTTAAGCCTGCGCGTGCCTATTGAAGCCACTCAAGAGTCTTTGTGAGGAGTGATCAGGGAACAGAATGAGTCAGAGGTTTTAATTAGCTAGAGAACCTGTCGGGCTTTGACAATGCTTTGTCACAGCACTGTGGGCTTCACCTGCTTTTTTTTTTTTTTTTTTTTGTTTTTCGTTTTTTGTTCATTTTTTTAGTGTGAGCAAAACACAATGGAATAAACTGCTTTAGCGTTTTCCAATTTCTGCATACTTAACTCAAATGGATCTAAATGAAGATAGTATGCTAAAAACTTTATTTTATTCTGTCAATGTGTTATTATAATGGTCTTTTTTGTGAAGTATGAAATGTTTGCAGACATCTGTAAAGAAAACCATTTCGGGGTCAGAAGTATAGCTACGGCAGAAACTGTAGGCCTGATTATACATTAATCAGAATCTTGATTAGTCTTTGCTTATTTCGGTTACCAAACTTTCTATTAATCAATTAAAGAAACCAGTCTTCTCCTCCCTCATTCTCTTTGTGGAGCATCTTCAGGCTTGCTTTATTTTAATTGCATAAACTGCCTTATTAACTTCCTCCTTACTTTTTTTTTACTTATTGTATTTTTTACTTGCATTACACACAGAGAGACTAATTAACTGCTGCATGTGTTTTTGATTCGGTGATGTGTTTTACACATTGTACACACTGCTGTGCAGAAGGTACAAATTAATAAGCTATTTTTTAGCAGACATATTTTTCTTTTATTGAATAAACCTCGTTTGTCCTGTGTGTCTCTGTGTTGCCCGGCGTCAGACTGGCAACCTGTCAGTCTCAGGGCAACTGACAGGTTGTGTTGAGTCTGAACTGTATTTGATAATCTCTGGTTTAACACAGTGGAAAGCTGTATGACTCAATGGTGCACCTCCAAGTTGTCTTATAGATAAAATTAAACAGGTTTTTGAACCAGAAATTCAGAAGGAGAAATCTATACTTGATGGTGGACTTATAGAGAGGAGATGAGGGAAGATTTCATAAATTAATATCTGTTTCTTTTGTGTTGATGTCTTTCCAGTTACATCAACATTTGATTAATCATGTACCACTATTGCTCCCAAAGGTTGTACAACCAGTTATTTGGGTTAGTGGGTAACGTTTTCCTGGGATTTCTCAAAAAAACAGTTTATATAAACATAAGTTGAATACGCCTTCGAATTTTGTCCTGTTGCAACCACAGCTGCTTCAAACTTCTCCACAATTGATTATATGCCATAATAAACCTTTGAGGCTTACACAGAACAGCTCTACTAATACTGAAGTACACAAGTGGACTCTACTAATAAGATGACTTTTGAAGGCAGTTGGTTGCATGTATTTTATTTAGAGGTGTCTATAGAAAGGAACCTGAGTAAAAATGCACACCACACTTTTTAGATTTTGATGTGTAAGAAATCTTGAAAATTTTGTCTTTCTTATGGCTTCATCAAGAGGCTGATTTCTGCTTCAGTAAATCACAAAACTGCGAATAAACTCAACTGAAATTTTTGATTGTCAAGTAACAAAATAAAAGCAACTTCATTGGGTATTAATAGCCTTGTAGTCTTACTTCACTGTATATTCCAGCAACCCACTGTAATGTATTTTTTTTCTTCTTAGTTTATACACATAGGACATGATTTACATAGAATTTCATTATAAGCTCCTAAATGTCTGGTGTCTCCCTCTTGTTGCTTCTACAATTGAATGGTTTTGACATTCATAATTTTAGTCATGACTGCAGCGACAGCGGGTCTCTTTATGTCTGCTCATAGATGTGCATAGATCCTGTGATGGTCTCTGTAAAATCATTCACCACTGTCAGAGCTGGTAGACTTTTCACCTCATCAGGGAGTTGACTTCATTTGCACAAGCAAAATTGTTATTTGCAAGTATGGCCACTTCAGTTGAGAAACCATTAGCTTCGCAGATTGAAAAATATACTGTGCTGCATAGTAAACAGCAAACATTATTGGGTTTTCATTGAGTGGGAAAATACATTCCTCTCTAGCAGATGGCAAACTCCAGCACATGTAACATCCAATACGCTGCAGTTTAAACACATATCACTGTGTATAATATAGATTGGATACACAACATATTCACATTCTTCGGAAAGTTGTTGAAATCATGTCACATCTTTCAGTAGGATTGTGGAGAAAACAAATGAAAGGAACTTAGAACAGCAAGATTTATGATTCTGAGTTGCCACTGGACATAAAAAAATGAAAGCATATGAATAAATAAACACAGAAAAATACCAGCATCAGCCAGCAGTCCAGTCAGCAAGTGTATACATTTTACATACATTTCCACAATGTTACTTTGTCTTGATGATTTATGTTCCTTCACAGAAATCAGGAATATCTCAGATGGAACGGTTCCCTTTAATGACCCATACATCCCACTGTGAGATGTTTTCTTTTTTTATTTTATTTTTTTTAGCTCATTTGTAGTTAATTGAATTACAAATCATTGACTCTGTGAATAGTACATTGCTTCATTATAATAAAATTAATTTCTTTCCATTTATTGATGCAAGTAATAACTGACTATGCAAATATTGACATGAAAATACCAAATTATAAACAGCAATTTAAAAAAAGAGAGACGTGCGCTCGTGCCATGTATATGAAAATACCAAAATCTATCCTTCGATAGCCACTGTAAACTGTCTTCTTCCCCTCCTCTCCCTCCTTCCTGTAGGGTTTGAGCTGCAGAAGTAGTCCCTGGTGTGTGTACATCTGTTGTTGGCTACATCTTGTTCTCCTGCTACATAAATACTTTTTGCTTCTAGATACCACATGATCATTGGCAGACAGACACGAGTTACGGGACAACAAAGCTTTACTTTCTGAAAATGCTGGTTTTATTTGATATTAACTTTAAGGATTTGAATCACATTCTGGCTTGGTGGACTAGCAGTGTCCCCTCCCAGGAAGCTGCTGGGCATTAGTATGGATAATTTCAAACACAAAGTCACAAAGTCAGAATTGAAGGACTAATGTCTCAGCGAGATCTAGAGAACTTGATCCATGGGTCAAGTTCTCTAGATCTCTAAATTTGCAGAACCAAAATGAAACACAGAGAACAACATTCATCTTCTATGCACCACAAATCTGAAACAAATTTCCAGAAAATTTCTAAACAGCTGAAACACTCAGTTCTTTTAAATAAAAACTAAAACCCCCCACCTTTTTAGAGTTGCTCTTAATCAATAGGAAATTGAACCTACTGATTACATATTTATGTGTATTGATGATTTTGATGGTATTAGATAAAATGGAATGTTTATTGCCTGTTTCACAATTATATATATTGTTAAATATATGTATTTCCTACTCAAAAAAACATTATATATTTATGATGTAAAGCACTTTGAACACTTTGTTCATGAAATGTGTCATATACTTGACATAACATCTACAAGCAGAAATCCCTTCTTGTTGACCAGAAGCATCCACTTATGACCGCTTTTAGACTGCTATCCATCCTTTTCAAAAATTACAGGTCTTTTATACCAAAAGCAATTTTTTTCATAAACGCATTGAAGCAGTGGGCTTTTCATTTTTCATTTTTCTTTTACATGAACATTTTTAAAACAGTTACATACTCACTGTTTTTGTTTTTCATTTTTCCCGAGATTGGATATCTTGACACATAATTAAGAAGTATGAAGCAAAGCTGCAGAGGACGCTGTTGTTACTGACTCTGTTTTCACACTGACTATGGTTAAATGTGTCTGATTGAGATTGCGTGTCTTATTTGATTATTTTTTGTTTGTTTATAAGTTGATGTAAATGGCCTCTGTCATGTAGTCACTCACTGAGTAGAATTTCCCTATTGGAACAATAAAGTATTTCAAGCCAAGGTTTGTTATTCATTAAGCTCAAAGCTAACCATGTTCTCCACACTGTCAGGGTCTGAATCTCTATGACTGAGCTCCACTGGAAGAATTTAACATTTTGTTCCACTGATTCAAGACTTCATAAGAACCACAATTACTGTCAGTGAATTGACCTTAACCCCTTCTTGACTTTTGAGTTTATATACGGTTTGTCGTTAACAAATAGTTGACCATTCAGTTACTGAAAGAAAAGTATAAACGGCATCCCAAGCAAAGTTGAAATCTCCACAGTGTTGTGCTGAGGATAGACGATTGTATTTGCATCTTTCTCTTAATCTCCTTTCTTTGTTTTGACATGGATAAAAAAGACTTTTAAAATATGCTTTCAACACTAAAACCTTTTGCCTTTTTTTTTTTTGTGCCTTGTTCCTACATAATTTGACACATCAGAACCATTAGCCTTTCTTAAGACCCTCTTCTGAACAAGCAACCAATTAAAAATAATTTCTTTTGACACTATTTGACAAAAGATGAAGCAACTAAAAGCCTAAATGCAGTTCTTAGGTTTTGTTTTAAGTGCCATTTTTTAATTCAATATTTGTATTTATTTGTTTATTTATTTTTAGAATTTAAGTGCAGAGATTTCAAAAATATTCTGCTACAAGCCATTTTTTTACCTATCACTTGTTTTTCCATGTTTGATTTTCTTCTTACACCTTTTCCACAGTTTAAATAGATAAAATATTACATATTTTAGGCAACAGCTTTTGAAAATTAGACAATTTAAAATGTATATAAAACATACATTTTAAATTGCATATATTAGTAACCTGTCATGGTTACAAAGTGTAAGTAAAGAGGACAAAATGACAGCAAACAGATTACAAAATAAGGGTCTGAATCGATGAAAGACTCATATGACCTGCCAGTTAACACATGAGATACAAAATGTTTTGTTTACTGGAAGCAAAGAAATCAGTAACAAGAAGATTCGCTTATGCTGAGTACTACGTCTTAGTACTTAGTGCTAAGTATAAGTTTCAATTACGGTATGCACAGAAGACATAAACAGGCTTAAGAATAACAACATTGAAAACAAATTTCATATCACATTCTTCTTATTTCATGTCATATTAATAGCACTGCCTGGCTAGCAGTACCTACATTTCTTATTACTAGACTTCCTTGCTTTTTCATCTCTTTTTTTTTTTTCATGCTTTTTCTTCTTGATGGTATGCTGAGTTTGCTGAGTGGACCAAGGACAATTCATTCCCTCCAGAGACTGAAAGGAAAACAATTTACCATTGGGAGACTTTTGCTGAATAATAATAATAAAAAAAGCAGTATTATAACAACATTGTCATGGTTTATAGAGAACATTACTCAGAGGAATAAAATACCCAGCTCCTGCTTTTAGTGGCTGGCTACTGATCAATGACCCCAGCCAAGAGTCCTCTGACTGCAGTGTCCAGCAGCAACACGCAACAGTTCTCCAATGATCGTCCACATGCTGTGCATATTGTATGAAAATTGCTCATCCAATGTAATTGTCATGGAAGTATAAATAAATCCTCCACGGTTTAGTATATAACTCTGTCTTGACAGTGGGAAGTTCTTAAGTGATTTTCTATTGCATGCATATTTTAATCAATAACCCAAAACTCAAACACATTTACTGTAACTTTCAATTGTATGTCATAATTGCTGGGAACACAATCTTAACCAAGGCTAGATGCTTTTTTTGTTCAATTAAAAGAGTGAGTTGCTGTAAAATATAATACATATTTCAAGCACTCATGTGCCATCTCTAAATCAGGTTTTATTGAATCTATCCCCAGAGATTTTGCATAATGTTGTTGAAAGGTAAAGTGTGCTTAAAATATGTTTCCACCCTGACTGGTGTCTCCGTAAAAGCAGCAAATTTCACAAATAAACACAACAATATTTTTATATCATTTAGTAAGTATTGACTCTGAAATTAAAAGTGCACGACACATTTTCATTAGAACTTATCCCATGTGTTCATTCATAAGGAGACACCAAAGGTATTAGTATTAGAAAAGGAAGGAATACAAGAAAATCTAAATTTGCCAAAAATATATTTTATGGAAACAGTACATGTTTCAAATATTTCTTTCCTTAACCAAATGAAAAGAAAATCAAAACATCTCCCCATACAAAACACAAAATAACCAGGGGTGACATAATTTCAAAAATCTTTGCCATTTTTTCAGAACAGTTTTGCCTGGTGGCCTGGTAATTGTTTTTGTTATTGTTTTTTTTTTTTTTTTTTTTTTAAATCAAGACACTTCTTTGCAAAATGTGCAGAAATTTCATGCCATAAGTAGACTATTATGTGAATATTAGGTTTACCACGTTCATATCTCCCCATTGTGTGCCACTGGCTAAAATGAAGCATGTTTGCCTGTAAGTCTTGTTATTATAGTATAAAAAATGCAGCCATTCTTGCATTAGTTTGGTTAGATTGCTTCATATAGAAACGCAGCCAATTTCTTGTTGCTGTTCTTAAAATAGAGCTACATATCTGAGCATTTTCTGAAAGAGAGTAGTGATCACCTTTAATTTTAGTGTCCTTCTGATTGCATGCACCAATAAGTAACATCAATATGTTGATGATTTTCCATGAATGCAAATACCATTATGGTCCTCTCTCTCACAGTGGATTTAAGCTGTATAGCTTTAAGCTTTAGACCTTTATTCTTGACATTTTGAAATAGCAAGGAAACCTGGGAGCCATTGAGAAGTGGTGTGAGAGCCTCAGAAGTAGTGCAGTGGAAAAAGAAATCTTGGCTATAATGAGATAAATATTGGAATTTTCAGTTGTTGGACTATGCTGCACAAGATGTTTGCAGTAATTTTATGGTCATTGTTTGCCCACATTATGAATAACCTTGTTAAGGTCACCATTGTTTTGGGCCAGAAGCTGCATCGGCTAACTCATTACGCTATAATGACATGCAAACTCCACCTGAGTCGAGGGCTTTGAGTCTCTTCTCTTCTCTTCTCTTCTGTTCTCTTCTCTTCTCTTCTCTTCTCTTCTCTTCTCTTCTCTTCTTCTTCTCTAGTTACCTAGAAGCTTGCTCTTTATTCCATACGGTGCAGGCATTTCTTTCTTTATTACTGCAAGCTATGTTTAAGATGTGATGACTTAAATAAGGAATGGAATAGAAAGTTTGAACAATACACAAGCAGAATAAAACTTTGAAACTGCAATTAAAATGATCACCACATCGTGTGTGTTGCTCCAGTGTTTCTCATCTTTAAATTCAAGTTCTGCCAAACTATTGGCACATGTTCTTTTTTTTCTCAAGAATAGACTGTAAAATATGAAAACATTTCACAGCAGCAGGACTTTTCAACACCAGACAATGAAGGACAGTAGGGTAAAGGGACAAGGGACGGCAGATGGACAAGTGGTCAGAACTAATTCAGCTGTAAGATGGACTGAACTGGGGAAGCGTAGTTCGCATTGTGTGTGTAACTGCTTGTATGGCAGACTTTGTGTGAGTCTAGCTGTGAGGCATGGCCAGATGCTGTTATGGGACCTGATCTCAAGGGGATAAAAGCCTTGGCACTGTAAGACCTCATCAGCTGCCATCAACAATGGGACAGTGTAGAAAAAAAAAATAAAAATAAAAAAAAATACAAGAAATCACAAACACTTACCAGAGAAATGGAATGCTGCGATCTGAAGGTGTAGCTGGAGAATGACTGATGCAGGGGAGACTGCAGAGACCTAAACTGTCACAACCAGGACCAGAGAGAGGTAGAGAAAATAAAACAGCAAATTACAAGTGTGGGGAGAAAAGATTCAAAGTGTACAACACCTTAACTTGCTAAATCTACCTGATAAAAACACAAAAGTCTGTGTTTGCTTCATATTGGCTCTGAAGTAAGGGTCTATTTCTTTTTTTTTTCTTTTTTTTTTCAAATTGCAAAAGAGCATTTTCTATTTTGCTTCAGCATTACATCTAACTTAAAATTAGACAAATATAAAAAGAGCCACAGTATATGAACTGGTCAAACTTGGACTGACTTTTTCTTGTCACATTATTCTAAACCCTAAATATTGTCTAGTCTCATAAGCATGATAAAAAGTTAGATTTGCAAAGACAGAATTGTACTTATAACATTTCCTTTACTTTTGTCAAAAATGACTATTTACTTTGTGACTTTTTAATATTTGTGGCTTAATTAATGTAGTTGTTGAATCCATAGAGTAAATTCAGATGTCTGGGTGCAGGACAAATGATGTCTTTTGACAAAACATTACACTTAAAGATGTGTCATTCTACACTCAGAATGGCTACAGCATATATCAGTGTGCTAAATAAACTAACATGACTGCAACAAAACTTGAGGGAGTTCATCAAACTCACAGTACTGAGATTAAACAACAACTACTGATATATTCCTTTCCAAATTGTATAGAAAAAAAAATTGCTCCTTCTGTTATTTTGGTTGTTAAGTGATTGACAAAAGTCACAACTCAGACAAGTCAATGCAAAAATAACAAAAGTCTCAATACTGTCAGCAAATCTAATTTATAATATGAGTAGCATTTAGGGCAGATATTTATATTCAAAAATAAATGTAATCTGCATTAAATATCTACTAATAGGGTTCTTTACTTTACAAGACAGTTCTTTTCTTCACACAGTACCAAACAATCAGAGTAAATAAAGTGTTCAATACAACCTTCCTGGGAGACTCCTTGTAATGCTGCTGATGGGCGAGTGTAAGTATTTCATTCCCACTTAAAGTGTAGCTAAACCTCCTCTGACAGCGTTGACCCTGCAGCTAGCAAATTTTGAAAAATTCCAGCAAAGTGGTCGGAGCCAAGAGACACGGCCGAGTGTGGGGTGAGAAGAGAGGGCGAGTGGGGCTGTAATCAGGACCAAAGAAGTACTGTTGTCAACATATCCACTTTGTCGCTACATTTATCAATTTTTCAGACTCCTCTAGTGATTTTTTTTCCCCAAAACAACTAGTGATAAATCTAACGACTCTTTTTCTGTGTTGTTGGAGACTTTTATGGTGACAATGCTCTACTGCAGCTTGACTGCAGGCGGCATGTCTGTTCTGAAAGAGCAGCAAGAGCAGCCATTAGCTGCCATTAGCTTCTCCCACTTTCTCAGCACTGCTGTCAGTCTCACATAATCATCCACTCAACACCATACCTTTGCTAATAGTGAGAGGAGAGGAGACCCATCCCACTCTGTGTCCACATTGCAAATAAATCACACATTTGTAAAACTGGGACTGCTTGCCAGTCACCATGTACGGCAACACTTGCTAAACTAACTCTATTCTATATTCACTTATGGGCAAGCAGGGGCAAAAAGAGATGGGAATGAGCGGTGTGCTTTTATACCCAAAGTCACAAAGTTGTATCGCTGCAACCAATAAGAAAATTCAACTTCTTGAGAAACGTTTTACCAGAGAGGCCAGTAGTGAGACATGTTTAAGGCAAAAATAATCCATCCCTTTTCTGTACACCCTTGTCCCTAAATTCAAAATAATGTCAAACTAAAATGGCACAATTTGCAAAGAAACTTAAAGATAGAATCTTCTGAGAATAACTTGTTTAGACAGTGTATCAGCCAAAAATATTCATTTGGGTGTGAGTTTCACTTTAAGGTGTGTTCATAATAAAAATGTAAAATGTATTAGATTTAACAATTACCAAAGATTCTTTTGAAATGTTCTCATATAAAAATAACTCTGAAAAGACTTACTCTCAGACATATTTAAATATTAAGTGAAATCACTATATTTTGCCATTTATCAATGTCATTTTGATGGCAATGAAATAGTTTTACATTACAGATTCTAACATAAACAAGTGTCTTCTTCAATAACCTTTTTTTTATTTTCAATCTTGCATAAATATCTGGATGTCCTTGTTGCAGGCAAGGTCAACGTCTGGTTTCAGAAAACAATCTGTTCCAGGATCCCTTGCTGCCATTCTGGCAATAACAAGCTTTTCTCCAATATAACCCACTCAATGACAAAGCCAAAATTCATTGGGACATCAGCTTTAAAATGTCTAACATTTTAAAATGTATTTTCAGGTGGAGGCATAAAGATGTTATTGAAAACAGATTTGACACTTTGAGTATTTATTCGTATTCTGCTTGGTGTCACGAAAATCCAGAGTTTTACCAGAAAATGTAGTGAAAGGTTTAATATTTTTTGTTGGTTTGTTACAAAAGTAGCAGTGTGGTGCAGTATAGCTCATATACCATCAACCAAAGAACAAACATGATGAAGATGATAATAGAAATAGCAATAGTATCCTACCCACATGCCATCATCATCATCACCACACAGAATACATCTACAACAGCAACAGAAAAAAATAAAATAAAAAAAATATAAAAAAATAAAAAATGTGTGGAGCAGTGCCTTCCAAAGTCCAATCAGCAACATTAAAAAAACAACATGCACAGTGTCTACAGAAAAGTCAGAATTGGAGAAAGCAATCAATTCACAGAAAACAGATGAGGATTAATTCCTCATTTAAATCCTTGGAGTTTAATGTTTGTAAAATGTGAATCCAGAATGCTTCCCTTTCCAACAAGAGTCTATCTGTGTCACTCCTTCTTTAAGGATCAAATACCTTTCCATACCTTGAAAATGTCAAGAAAATTTAGCTGAAATTTGTCCACCTTGCCTACAATAAGAAAAATGAATACAGTGCTGGTTATCCATTTTGTTATGCTTCTTATGCTCCACTAACCTGGCCATTTCCATCCTGTGCAATTCCACTCTGGACTTTTTGCTCTTCACTTGGATTCACTCCGGTAGATTTTCTCCAGGGCCAATCGGCGAACAGAAGGAGGTGGTGAACGATGATGTCGATTTTCTGCGCTGTGTTAGAAATGTAGTCTACCTGTGTCTTAGCAATAGTAGCGGAGGAAGTGTTGTCCGCGTTAGACAAGCTTCCAAATACTAAAATACCATTAACAGCCACCCTGTTCAGCTCTTCTCTCTTCGAGTGGTTGTTTACGGTGCAGGCATTTTCTGGTAAGCTTCATAGCATTGAGCTGGTGCATTACATTTATCACTGGCAAATGTTAGTGACTGGGTAACATTTATAAGTTCAACAGAATCCACACCTCCTAGAACCAGTAACTTCTCAATGGCCGAGAGCTCAGACGCTGTGTACGAAGCAAATAGGATAGAATAATGGGCTGGTTTTTACCAGGTTTGTGCTCTATGTAGCAATCTACTTGTTTTTACATTGGAGTTGTGGGCTCTTACACAGAGTACCTCTTTCTCTTATGGTTCCTTGTTTTATTCACTTTTCTGAGAAGGTGGAGATTTTCCTGAAACTCTCCTCTGAAATTTTAAGCTAAATTTCAGAGGAGAGTGTATAGTGTGTATATAACATGTGTATATAACATAAAGCTACACAAACTTAAGCACTTTGAAAGCTTGGTTTCAGGGATGTTTAACATTAGAAACAAACACATCCTATTTATGTGAGTAGAATGAACAAGTCTTTTATATCTCACTGAAGTAATAGACTTTTTGAAGATAAACAAACCAGCAGGTTTGAGAAACCTCGGGTTTCCCCTTGTCCATGCCTGACTGCAGCAGATGTATGATGGAAGTTGTAAGAGGTTTTATATCTCCCAAGATACTCTTTATCGTTGCACGGGCATTACTTTTTCAAATTTCAAACATTAAATCTATAGTGTTCACTGATCACACAAAACCCCACGGCACTAGCATCACCTCACATCAAAGCATATTGTGTGAGTCACGTTGGCCTTTATATGCAAATGAAGGCTTCCTGTATTTATATTGATACAAAAAACTTTTGAAGACAACGGTTTGATAAGCTACGAGAAAAATATCCTAAGTGCAACATTTACATAGAAACCTATAATACCAGACACAAATTCCACAGGATTTTATCAGGCTAGTTGATCGTAAATCAAAATTCAAAGTTAGATTTTTATATTTCATTAAAGAATATCCCACTGCAGTCTCAGGCAGGGATTAGACAATATTTAATTTATACTGCAGTGCTTTCATATATCATAGGGTGCACAGAAAGAATATAGAGCTACTTCTGCAGAATATAAAGGAGAATACGTGAATAGGAATGTGATTACAACATCCCTGTTCACTTGTTAACAACATTAAATTCACATCAGAGGAAGCTTCAATTCACAGGGCATTTGGGTGCAATGTCAGGACTGTATGGAAAGCAGAGCACAAGCATAACTCACGAGAATGAGATGAGGACCTACATATTTGCACAATTATTAAATTTTTTCCTGTTCAAAAATCTCCAGTGTAGCCTTTGCAGGAGTTCACTGGACCCTGATGGAGCACAGAGCACCCTCCTAACTCCGAAAGTAATTTTCAACCTTTTGAATTTTATTTTATACTGCTATTTCATCTGTGTTTTGTCTGATGTGTTACACAATACACAATGTAAAACATTTCATTCAGTCCACCACTCTTTAANCATAAGTAGACTATTATGTGAATATTAGGTTTACCACGTTCATATCTCCCCATTGTGTGCCACTGGCTAAAATGAAGCATGTTTGCCTGTAAGTCTTGTTATTATAGTATAAAAAATGCAGCCATTCTTGCATTAGTTTGGTTAGATTGCTTCATATAGAAACGCAGCCAATTTCTTGTTGCTGTTCTTAAAATAGAGCTACATATCTGAGCATTTTCTGAAAGAGAGTAGTGATCACCTTTAATTTTAGTGTCCTTCTGATTGCATGCACCAATAAGTAACATCAATATGTTGATGATTTTCCATGAATGCAAATACCATTATGGTCCTCTCTCTCACAATGGATTTAAGCTGTGTAGCTTTAAGCTTTAGACCTTTATTCTTGACATTTTGAAATAGCAAGGAAACCTGGGAGCCATTGAGAAGTGGTGTGAGAGCCTCAGAAGTAGTGCAGTGGAAAAAGAAATCTTGGCTATAATGAGATAAATATTGGAATTTTCAGTTGTTGGACTATGCTGCACAAGATGTTTGCAGTAATTTTATGGTCATTGTTTGCCCACATTATGAATAACCTTGTTAAGGTCACCATTGTTTTGGGCCAGAAGCTGCATCGGCTAACTCATTACGCTATAATGACATGCAAACTCCACCTGAGTCGAGGGCTTTGAGTCTCTTCTCTTCTCTTCTCTTCTGTTCTCTTCTCTTCTCTTCTCTTCTCTTCTCTTCTCTTCTCTTCTTCTTCTCTAGTTACCTAGAAGCTTGCTCTTTATTCCATACGGTGCAGGCATTTCTTTCTTTATTACTGCAAGCTATGTTTAAGATGTGATGACTTAAATAAGGAATGGAATAGAAAGTTTGAACAATACACAAGCAGAATAAAACTTTGAAACTGCAATTAAAATGATCACCACATCGTTTGTGTTGCTCCAGTGTTTCTCATCTTTAAATTCAAGTTCTGCCAAACTATTGGCACATGTTCTTTTTTTTCTCAAGAATAGACTGTAAAATATGAAAACATTTCACAGCAGCAGGACTTTTCAACACCAGACAATGAAGGACAGTAGGGTAAAGGGACAAGGGACGGCAGATGGACAAGTGGTCAGAACTAATTCAGCTGTAAGATGGACTGAACTGGGGAAGCGTAGTTCGCATTGTGTGTGTAACTGCTTGTATGGCAGACTTTGTGTGAGTCTAGCTGTGAGGCATGGCCAGATGCTGTTATGGGACCTGATCTCAAGGGGATAAAAGCCTTGGCACTGTAAGACCTCATCAGCTGCCATCAACAATGGGACAGTGTAGAAAAAAAAAATAAAAATAAAAAAAAATACAAGAAATCACAAACACTTACCAGAGAAATGGAATGCTGTGATCTGAAGGTGTAGCTGGAGAATGACTGATGCAGGGGAGACTGCAGAGACCTAAACTGTCACAACCAGGACCAGAGAGAGGTAGAGAAAATAAAACAGCAAATTACAAGTGTGGGGAGAAAAGATTCAAAGTGTACAACACATTAACTTGCTAAATCTACCTGATAAAAACACAAAAGTCTGTGTTTGCTTCATATTGGCTCTGAAGTAAGGGTCTATTTCTTTTTTTTTTCTTTTTTTTTTCAAATTGCAAAAGAGCATTTTCTATTTTGCTTCAGCATTACATCTAACTTAAAATTAGACAAATATAAAAAGAGCCACAGTATATGAACTGGTCAAACTTGGACTGACTTTTTCTTGTCACATTATTCTAAACCCTAAATATTGTCTAGTCTCATAAGCATGATAAAAAGTTAGATTTGCAAAGGCAGAATTGTACTTATAACATTTCCTTTACTTTTGTCAAAAATGACTATTTACTTTGTGACTTTTTAATATTTGTGGCTTAATTAATGTAGTTGTTGAATCCATAGAGTAAATTCAGATGTCTGGGTGCAGGACAAATGATGTCTTTTGACAAAACATTACACTTAAAGATGTGTCATTCTACACTCAGAATGGCTACAGCATATATCAGTGTGCTAAATAAACTAACATGACTGCAACAAAACTTGAGGGAGTTCATCAAACTCACAGTACTGAGATTAAACAACAACTACTGATATATTCCTTTCCAAATTGTATAGAAAAAAAAATTGCTCCTTCTGTTATTTTGGTTGTTAAGTGATTGACAAAAGTCACAACTCAGACAAGTCAATGCAAAAATAACAAAAGTCTCAATACTGTCAGCAAATCTAATTTATAATATGAGTAGCATTTAGGGCAGATATTTATATTCAAAAATAAATGTAATCTGCATTAAATATCTACTAATAGGGTTCTTTACTTTACAAGACAGTTCTTTTCTTCACACAGTACCAAACAATCAGAGTAAATAAAGTGTTCAATACAACCTTCCTGGGAGACTCCTTGTAATGCTGCTGATGGGCGAGTGTAAGTATTTCATTCCCACTTAAAGTGTAGCTAAACCTCCTCTGACAGCGTTGACCCTGCAGCTAGCAAATTTTGAAAAATTCCAGCAAAGTGGTCGGAGCCAAGAGACACGGCCGAGTGTGGGGTGAGAAGAGAGGGCGAGTGGGGCTGTAATCAGGACCAAAGAAGTACTGTTGTCAACATATCCACTTTGTCGCTACATTTATCAATTTTTCAGACTCCTCTAGTGATTTTTTTTCCCCAAAACAACTAGTGATAAATCTAACGACTCTTTTTCTGTGTTGTTGGAGACTTTTATGGTGACAATGCTCTACTGCAGCTTGACTGCAGGCGGCATGTCTGTTCTGAAAGAGCAGCAAGAGCAGCCATTAGCTGCCATTAGCTTCTCCCACTTTCTCAGCACTGCTGTCAGTCTCACATAATCATCCACTCAACACCATACCTTTGCTAATAGTGAGAGGAGAGGAGACCCATCCCACTCTGTGTCCACATTGCAAATAAATCACACATTTGTAAAACTGGGACTGCTTGCCAGTCACCATGTACGGCAACACTTGCTAAACTAACTCTATTCTATATTCACTTATGGGCAAGCAGGGGCAAAAAGAGATGGGAATGAGCGGTGTGCTTTTATACCCAAAGTCACAAAGTTGTATCGCTGCAACCAATAAGAAAATTCAACTTCTTGAGAAACGTTTTACCAGAGAGGCCAGTAGTGAGACATGTTTAAGGCAAAAATAATCCATCCCTTTTCTGTACACCCTTGTCCCTAAATTCAAAATAATGTCAAACTAAAATGGCACAATTTGCAAAGAAACTTAAAGATAGAATCTTCTGAGAATAACTTGTTTAGACAGTGTATCAGCCAAAAATATTCATTTGGGTGTGAGTTTCACTTTAAGGTGTGTTCATAATAAAAATGTAAAATGTATTAGATTTAACAATTACCAAAGATTCTTTTGAAATGTTCTCATATAAAAATAACTCTGAAAAGACTTACTCTCAGACATATTTAAATATTAAGTGAAATCACTATATTTTGCCATTTATCAATGTCATTTTGATGGCAATGAAATAGTTTTACATTACAGATTCTAACATAAACAAGTGTCTTCTTCAATAACCTTTTTTTTATTTTCAATCTTGCATAAATATCTGGATGTCCTTGTTGCAGGCAAGGTCAACGTCTGGTTTCAGAAAACAATCTGTTCCAGGATCCCTTGCTGCCATTCTGGCAATAACAAGCTTTTCTCCAATATAACCCACTCAATGACAAAGCCAAAATTCATTGGGACATCAGCTTTAAAATGTCTAACATTTTAAAATGTATTTTCAGGTGGAGGCATAAAGATGTTATTGAAAACAGATTTGACACTTTGAGTATTTATTCGTATTCTGCTTGGTGTCACGAAAATCCAGAGTTTTACCAGAAAATGTAGTGAAAGGTTTAATATTTTTTGTTGGTTTGTTACAAAAGTAGCAGTGTGGTGCAGTATAGCTCATATACCATCAACCAAAGAACAAACATGATGAAGATGATAATAGAAATAGCAATAGTATCCTACCCACATGCCATCATCATCATCACCACACAGAATACATCTACAACAGCAACAGAAAAAAATAAAATAAAAAAAATATAAAAAAATAAAAAATGTGTGGAGCAGTGCCTTCCAAAGTCCAATCAGCAACATTAAAAAAACAACATGCACAGTGTCTACAGAAAAGTCAGAATTGGAGAAAGCAATCAATTCACAGAAAACAGATGAGGATTAATTCCTCATTTAAATCCTTGGAGTTTAATGTTTGTAAAATGTGAATCCAGAATGCTTCCCTTTCCAACAAGAGTCTATCTGTGTCACTCCTTCTTTAAGGATCAAATACCTTTCCATACCTTGAAAATGTCAAGAAAATTTAGCTGAAATTTGTCCACCTTGCCTACAATAAGAAAATACAGTGCTGGTTATCCATTTTGTTATGCTTCTTATGCTCCACTAACCTGGCCATTTCCGTCCTGTGCAATTCCACTCTGGACTTTTTGCTCTTCACTTGGATTCATTCCGGTAGATTTTCTCCAGGGCCAATCGGCGAACAGAAGGAGGTGGTGAACGATGATGTCGATTTTCTGCGCTGTGTTAGAAATGTAGGCTACCTGTGTCTTAGCAATAGTAGTGGAGGAAGTGTTGTCCGCGTTAGACACGCTTCCAAATACTAAAATACCATTAACAGCCACCTTGTTCAGCTCTTCTCTCTTCGAGTGGTTGTTTACGGTGCAGGCATTTTCTGGTAAGCTTCATAGCATTGAGCTGGTGCATTACATTCATCACTGGCAAATGTTAGTGACTGGGTAACATTTATAAGTTCAACAGAATCCACACCTCCTAGAACCAGTAACTTCTCAATGGCCGAGAGCTCAGACGCTGTGTACGAAGCAAATAGGATAGAATAATGGGCTGGTTTTTACCAGGTTTGTGCTCTATGTAGCAATCTACTTGTTTTTACATTGGAGTTGTGGGCTCTTACACAGAGTACCTCTTTCTCTTATGGTTCCTTGTTTTATTCACTTTTCTGAGAAGGTGGAGATTTTCCTGAAACTCTCCTCTGAAATTTTAAGCTAAATTTCAGAGGAGAGTGTATAGTGTGTATATAACATGTGTATATAACATAAAGCTACACAAACTTAAGCACTTTGAAAGCTTGGTTTCAGGGATGTTTAACATTAGAAACAAACACATCCTATTTATGTGAGTAGAATGAACAAGTCTTTTATATCTCACTGAAGTAATAGACTTTTTGAAGATAAACAAACCAGCAGGTTTGAGAAACCTCGGGTTTCCCCTTGTCCATGCCTGACTGCAGCAGATGTATGATGGAAGTTGTAAGAGGTTTTATATCTCCCAAGATACTCTTTATCGTTGCACGGGCATTACTTTTTCAAATTTCAAACATTAAATCTATAGTGTTCACTGATCACACAAAACCCCACGGCACTAGCATCACCTCACATCAAAGCATATTGTGTGAGTCACGTTGGCCTTTATATGCAAATGAAGGCTTCCTGCATTCATATTGATACAAAAAACTTTTGAAGACAACGGTTTGATAAGCTACGAGAAAAATATCCTAAGTGCAACATTTACATAGAAACCTATAATACCAGACACAAATTCCACAGGATTTTATCAGGCTAGTTGATCGTAAATCAAAATTCAAAGTTAGATTTTTATATTTCATTAAAGAATATCCCACTGCAGTCTCAGGCAGGGATTAGACAATATTTAATTTATACTGCAGTGCTTTCATATATCATAGGGTGCACAGAAAGAATATAGAGCTACTTCTGCAGAATATAAAGGAGAATACGTGAATAGGAATGTGATTACAACATCCCTGTTCACTTGTTAACAACATTAAATTCACATCAGAGGAAGCTTCAATTCACAGGGCATTTGGGTGCAATGTCAGGACTGTATGGAAAGCAGATCACAAGCATAACTCACGAGAATGAGATGAGGACCTACATATTTGCACAATTATTACATTTTTTCCTGTTCAAAAATCTCCAGTGTAGCCTTTGCAGGAGTTCACTGGACCCTGATGGAGCACAGAGCACCCTCCTAACTCAGAAAGTAATTTTCAACCTTTTGAATTTTATTTTATACTGCTATTTCATCTGTGTTTTGTCTGATGTGTTACACAATACACAATGTAAAACATTTCATTCAGTCCACCACTCTTTAATCCAAGTTCTATGCTCTAATCGTGAAGAAGGATCAATGCTACATGAATGCAGGGGGGTATTTGAAGTTTCACATTCAGTTGGGCTGGTCTTTCATTCCAAGTAAACTCAGACTTCAAGGAGGCCTTTTAGCAGAAGAGCGATCATAACTTTTTTGATGTGTTTTTTTAGTGGTTGCTGTGGTGAATCAATGTATCTGTTCTCTGTTGGTCATGGTTTTAATTGTACCTGTGAGGGAGCCTAGCTCAATACTCAGACACTCAAGGTTGATTAAACTTATTGACAGCGGCTCTTCTGCAAGCAAAAAACCTTTCCCCATTCATGAATAGTTTTGTGAACAACTTTTCTTAAGATCAGCAAAAATGATCCAAAAATGGATTGCACCAGAAAAGATTCACATCCACAAAACTTGATGGATGGCAAAGGTGAAACTCCTGGATGTGACAAAGGGCTGGCTACACTAAGGTCTAGGCTGGAAAGCAGTTTGAGCTAATTATCAGGCTGAGAACAGCTGAGGAGAACAGGAAGCTTCTCTGTAAAGAAGACACAGACAAGGAGAGAAAATGGCAAATGGAAAGTACCAAACCAACAGGTGACAAAGAACCTCAAAAACAGGATGAGTAGGAAGTAAACAGAACACAGTGCATGGAAGAATACAGATCATCAACATAAAGGGAGAACCGGGAACAACACTGGGGATGAAAACAAACAAACAAAAAAAAAAACATCAAGTTCACAGACAACTAGCATAAAAAGTAAATGTAAACACACACAAACAGAAAATACATCATGACTATAAGAAAAAAACACACCTATTAAAAATTAAAAGGAAGAATATTACAAATCCAAAACAACACCAGAACTCAAATCCAAAGTATGGTGATAATATTTATTTAATCAGGACAAGAATTATATGGACAGAAAAAAAACCCCAACTCTGTTCAACTTTTAATCTTATTTGCAGGTTATCATATAATTATACTTAGAAATGTCTTTGCTGTTGTTTTTATTCAAGGTTCCTGCTTTTCATCCACAATAAAAAAAGATCTTGAAAAGGTACTCCTGGCTATTAAGAATTCAGCTCTCATCTATTTTTCACAAGGAAAAGTGTGTTTTGCCAAACAAAGTGATAAAAACCACAAGCAAAACAAGATGTACTCACACTTTTTCTGCCACAAGGAGTGAGTACATTTCAGTTCTTCTGGATCACTACTGGATGATTCTCTGCAGTAGGATCAACAGATGTTTTGACACCCATCCAGCTCCTTCTGCTGCCTTGATATTTTCACAAGGGTCCTCCCCTGGTTTTATTTTTAACCGTCATGAATAAATTAATCACTTGAGAAGGACCAATAAACTGAGCTTTGCTGTGAAAATAATGCAGTTACGCACACTGTACTACTTTACCCCAGTGCAATACTTTCAGGATCACATACACACAAACACACTCGTACCTGCTCATAAATCTCTCCCCCCCAAGGGACCCGCTGTTTCTAATTGCGGTCATGAAACCCGTGTATAGCTGTGTTGTTTAGCCTGAAAAAGATTAGTACATAACTTGCAACAATGTCAGAGATGGTGCTGCTTGATTTATGTCCAAAAGTAGATGTTTATGCAAAGACTGTAAAATGTGCAAGTTTGGTCTAAGGGCTAATGCATTTGATATAGAAAAATATTTCTCCATTGTAATGTTTGCTTTTCTTAAATGTTAATGTGAATTTTTGTTTACTTCCTTCTAATTGAAAACAAAATAGTGAAATACATTGAGCAATGTTTACTGACCTTTTCATTTATATGCTTTTAGAGTAACATTTTTGTCTTTATGTCTACTATGTTACTGCTGTGTGGATTGATA
>NW_006800055.1:1692773-1701940 GCF_000485575.1 Poecilia formosa | reverse complement strand
TATTATTTATTTATTTTTTTTATTGGTTCAGATTTTGAAAACTTTGAACCATGTATTTCTCCAGTTTGGGACTCTTAAGCGAAGTTTTTGTTCACAGCAAATGAAGAATTGTCCTTTTCAAAAGCAAAGGAACTTCTCTCACAGATAAATTGATGCACTATTGGACACAAAAGTGTCTGGGCCTTCAAAAAGGGTCTTCAAATCCAGGCCTCGAGGGCTGGTGTCCTGCAACTTTTAGATGTGTTTTTGGTTCAACACAGCTGATTCAAATAATAAGGTCATTATCGGGGCTCTGGAGAACTTCACGGCATTCAGAGGAGGTAATTCAGCCATTTGGGTTTAGGTGTGTTGGACCAGGGACACATCTAAAAGCCCTTGAGGCCTTGATTTGAAGACCCCTTGTCTAGACCATATATTTTCCAAACATGAAATGTCACAGGAAATGGAATTTGATCACAATAGTTTTGTTAGCTTTGAAGTATGGTAAAAAAAAAAAAAAAATAACTAAACTGGAAACCTGAAAGGCATTTTTCGATAGAGCCAGCCCAAGCCACTTTGATGCTTGGGCCGAGGCGAGATGTTCTGTGCAATCTGTCTGCCTATTGAGTCATATACATAGAGCTTTTTTTCATTCATTTTCACACAAATAATCAAGCACACAAGGCAGCTGATATGTGAACTCCTCAAATATCTTTGTAGGTGAGCCAAGCTGTGTGGTTTGAGAGGAAGGTATTTGATAATGTTACATGCTAAGTCTAATGTAATTGAAGCTTGTAGCTTGTGCAACCACTGCATATTTTTAACACTCTCTGTGTCCCTGGTAAATTATCTTTGCTTCTTTTACACCTTTTAATAAAGCTGTCATCTCAATTTTTCTTCTCGGTTATGCATTTAAAAAAGTGGGTTTTCCACCAACTTTTTTATCTAGGTCTCCTTTTACTTGACCATAGCATTTAAGATAATTTTATGCTTCGGGCAACAGAAATGTGCAAGTGCGAATAAATGTAAGGAAACCCAAATTTAATATTGACAAAAGCAGATTTATGTGACTCTCAGTCAATACTTTTATTTTTTTAAATCTGCTTTTGAAGTTGTTGTGCCTATTATAGGAGATTAAAATGTCAATACTCAACTATAGCTTTTGATGCCGTGTTTTCTCATTTTACTCACTTTTGCTTTGAATATTTTTTTTATGTGTGGTTATCTCTTAAAGAGGCGGTGTTATGAATTTTCCAGGAATATTATAACATGACATAGCCGATTTGTCATTATACTGTAAGCCCCTCTTTAAACACATCTCTTTAAAAGATATCTTTTCATCAATACTTGGGTTCGAGAAATAAAAAGATGAGACATTCATTGCACCAAAAATGTATTTTGCTTTAAACTTAATCTTTCAAAAGTTCTTGGAATTTTTTTTATATGTAGAGTACACATCAAGAAGTTGGTTACACATCTAAAAGTAATTTGAGGCAAACACAGTTAACCTTGACATTTTTTTAGGCAGCATACCTATTTACTTTTAAAGCAGGTGTCATTGAAACTCTGGCTAATGATGGTGGAGAGCATTATGAATTCATGCTACTACACCACTTACTGGCACTCAGTCACCCTTGACATCGAAATCTTCTAAAAGACACAGTCCATTCACCGAAGGATTGTTCAGTAAATTAACCAAATCCCTCAACTGCAGAAGTGTCAGGTAATGATTTCCCTAATTACACTTTAATTCAATTTTGTACTCTATTGACACCCTTCAGTGCATCCCTGACTCTTAGCCAATCTCTTGGCATTGCTCTCTCCCACCTCCTAAGTGGCAAGAGACAGCTCAGCACTCATGTCTTCCCTTCAATGTGGGGTTGCAGCTGTTGCACTAAACTTCTGTCTTAACTGAAGGCTTGCTACAAGGATCTGTCCATTTTGGAGCATTTGTTTTGGATTGTTGGATTGAAATTGTGTAAGCGAAAGTTGTAGACTGGTTTATTGCTTAGTGATCCACCACAACACTGCAAAACCTTGCCACAAGCTATACCTTTGGATGACTCTAGTGGCTTGTGCACCTTTTACAGCTTATAAACACAGTTTTTTTTTTTCTTAAAAGGGGCCTGATATCCCAACACGAGCTATTTATTTTATACTACAATTTAGCTCAGGCTGTATATTTTAGAGACGTTTGCAGCTTATGTTTGTCCCTGTACAAATAAATAGAAACTGCATAACGGGAGAGAACCGAACCACAATTTTATTTGTATGTTTTGTTTTGAATATTTCTTATATCTTTGGTTATCTCTTAAAGACATTCAGGAGAGGGCTGTGTGAGTGTGAGCAGACTGTTAAGTTAACCTGCTGGTCACTTGTATTTTTTATTTTTTTATGACCAGCAGAAAGCAAGTGCATTACTATGATTGTAACCCAATTACTTTTTTTCAAGTAACAACTGCAACTGGAAAGAGTGGAAGGGGTACAACAGTAGTTACTTTGATACAATTTTACTAAAATACATATAAAGTTACCAGCGTGAAATGTTTCTCAAATAAAAGTAAAAAGTACCTAAATATAATCTCCCTGTAAAAGTTACTTAGTTACTTTTTATGAGCAGAAGAAAGTTTTGTTCTGTGGATTTCACTAAGAAAATCACAGCATTAAAGTAGCACCTTTATAGCTAAAGGTGGTTCACAAATTTACAACTTGTTAGCTTAAAATAACATTAATATTTGAGAGAGCCATCCAACCATGATCAATGGGTGCTGCTGGCGTCTCTCTCCAACAATGGGCATTATCTGTCACACCGAACCCTTTGCATCCCTCGTTACATCTATGAAGCTTCTTGGTGGGTTTCTCTTCTTCACTTCTGACACTTCTGATCTTCATCTTTCTCTAATATATCCACTCTCCCTTCTATTTAGTAGTTTTTTTTTAAAGAAATCTCCATAGTAGA
Organism: Poecilia formosa; assembly: GCF_000485575.1. NCBI lineage: Eukaryota > Metazoa > Chordata > Actinopteri > Cyprinodontiformes > Poeciliidae > Poecilia > Poecilia formosa. The sequence goes on along the minus strand of NW_006800055.1, from coordinate 1,699,002 downwards.
ACCTGATCCTATGTTTTCAGTTTTAGCCATTACAAATTGGAATCACAAGTACCAGAAAAAAATTATGTATTTACATTTGTTGTTAAAATATTATTCATAATATTTACGGTCATTGTCTTCAACATAAGCCAACCTTGGTACACAATGTGTGATAAACCTGTTGCCTTTCTCATACTTTCTCTCTATTTTTCCTCAGAAGTAAACCTGAACTCTACTTGATGGTTTTTCTAAAACCTCTGTCAGTTGATGCAACACCACAGTATCTTAATACTAACCCAGCCAAAGGATCAATGTTAGTCATTAACAGATATGATTTTGAATGTAACTGAATGAACTACATTACTCAAAACACACTTGAGTAAAAGTAAAAGTTCAGCTTTTGTACACAACTTTAAAAAGTACAAACAAACAAAACCATTAGTGTGTGATGTAGACTGGCACATGATAATGAGAAACTCATTGAGAAAGCACCGGAAGGATCTATTGCTTTATAGCGTGTTATTGTAAAGTAACTACATAACGTACTAATTAAAGTATCTTATTGGGAAAAGGTGATCAGTAAAGTAACTGGATAGCTTTATTGTGGAAGTACTCAGTAATTAGTAGCTTGTAATTTGGAACTCTAATTATCAAATTAAAAAATATTTACGGGGTATTTTAGAAATTATAAAATTTTTAGATGAACAATTTTAGTGGAATTTTTGTCAGTATTTTAACATAAAGTTATCTATATTTACATACCAGTAGAAATATGAATGCTAAGCTGCCAGACTCTTGCCCAGTATTTCAGGAAACTTTAGAGAAAATAACTGAACTGCTCAAACTCTTTCCCACCCACTGCAAGTCTCAGCCACCTCTAATAATGCTGTATCATTTGATGCCCAATAAATGTAAACTTTGCTGATGGTGAAGCAGCAAACAGAACTAATTTGCATGCAAAGTTGCAAGGAACTGAACATATTTACAACATGTGCATGTAAAGTCAAAAACTAGCATACGTATAGAGGTAACAATTTATTTCTGTAAGGAGGATAATTTTTTTTTTCTTTTCACATCCTATCGTCAGAAAAATTTGCATAACTCCTAGTTTAAATTTCTGGTGGATTTTTCTGAGACAGAGTGCAGAAAAAAAAGCAAGCAAAACTCCCTCAACCTGAAAACAGGAAAAAGAAGAAGAAGAGAAAAAAACACAAAGACAACAGAGGCATGTTAGGAAGCGAGATGGATGGAGCAGGTGCAAATATTGCCCATGAAGAGGCAAAACAGAGAAGCCAGTGTCAAGCACATGGAAGCATTTGTGCGAGTGCAGAAATATTTAGAAGGCTAAAAACAGAGGTGGCACTTAGACTCCACATCCATCACAAAGGAGACTGCTGTGTTTGTCCAAAGGAGAGGGCTGTGTGAGTGTGAGCAGACTGCAAAGTTAGCCTGCTAGATGGCTCGCCAGGAGAGAGAAATCTTGTGGATTCGACACAAACATCTTCACTTTCTTGCACACATACACACACACAGACACACCAATCCAATGCAAAAGGCTCCCCAATATTGTTTAACAACTATGATTTGCAGTTCAGAATTTAGCACTATGTTAAATCTTAGTGCTGTTGTAAGAAATTAGGAATGCATTTCAATTCAATTTGGTTCATTTATATGGCAGCAATTTACAACAAAAAGTTAATTCTATCCAATCATACATACATTACAAATGATCCTACTTATCAAACAATGTAGTCATTTGAATCAGAGATTGTTCAGATATCAAGTGCTAAATTCCTAAATAAATTATAATTTGTACAGTAGCTTGTGGTTTATTAAATCAATATCTACCAGACTAAGAATCAGTCTATCCAACTATTTTCTAGACATATTATGATCAGATCAATATGATCCTAGTGTTAATGAAAAGTTACTCAGTAGACAAACTTTGTTTGTACAATGAGTTGTTATTGACTCAGTGGACGTGTGCTGAAGTACTCCAAAAAGTTTTTGTTTTGTTTTAAATATGAATGGAGCCAATTGAAAAGTGCATCATGCACACATTTTATTCATCATTCGCCTGCTCCAGTGGCTTTTATATTGTGTCTGCCTTCAGAATTTTCCAGTATTTACAACTACTTATCTTTGTGATCAAACATCCTTAGCCTGACTGTATTGTATGCATTGCCTGGTTACAACCTTTGGGGGGAAAAAGTAAATCTGTTTCACATCCAGGCTCAATCTGTGGGATTCTTTTGAGAAGGTCTCTGAAATGTCATTGCTTTCTGTCCTGAATGGCTGCTCTGCACTGGTGCCAATAGAAGATCATTTATAAAGGCCCAAAAGCTGAGTGCATGTAACGGTTCTGTTTCTCTGGATGTTTTCCAAAGTTGCCTTGGCAAACATACAAAGTCAAAAGGTCCCCAGCTTGAAGGTTGGCAGCCCAGTGGGAGTCCTGCTTTTCAGGTCTTCCCAAAGTAACCAATAGTTCACCTTTTTGGTGCAGCCACACTACTTACATGTTCCAGCAAGAGAACCCACATTATCTCAGTTTTATATTATTTAACTTGGCTACCTATAAATTTTAGACTATGTTTCAAAATTGTCACACTAAGATGCAGAGGATTAAACAGCCAAATTACATATGCATCTTCTCATGCAATTTACTGCTGTTTGCTCTTTTTGTTCAGTGGCTCAAAATTTCCAAGTTGTTCCAGACACCAGATTTAAGACCAAGAGGGACACAACCTTTCAGTCTGCAGCACCAAGGCTGTGGATGTCTTTCTCCACAGCATGTTTAGTTGGCTAAACATGCCGTGTTTAGCCAACAAAAGCATTATAAGTGCTTTTTGTGCTGTTTCAAAAAGCATTTTCAATGTTGTTTAGACCTGCTTTCTGTTGAATGTTTATTTTCTTTGTATGTTTTCATGAGTTAACCAATTTTATCATTTTTGAGGGGAATTTAAATCATTTTGTGATAGTTTTGCCTGTGAGACGCACTTAAACTTTATTTTTACCTTTTGTGACTTTATTATTTCTGATTTTTACTAGTCAAAGGTAAACATAAAGATAAGCACAAAAAACACAAGAAACCTACTTGACAGGAATACAACAGTGTCTTAGGTAATAAAGGAAGCAATGTTATATTCAACTGATTAGACTGTGGTACTATCCAGACTTTGTAAAAAAAAATAAAAAAAATCATGAAGCCTTCTATGAAAGACCTCTGCTTAATCTGATGCTGCTTGATTTGACAGAAAATAGGGTTTGAAGTTCTCTCTTCCATATCCATTCTTATCAAGTTCCAGATCAGTAGAGCAGCACAAAATTTGACTACCTTTTGTCTGATTGGAAAACTGAAGAATTCTCCAGCTCTCTAGAGCTCAGGCCATCAGCTAGCAGACAGAATAACAGTCCTGTCTCCTGGCCTCTCTGTCAGGGGAGTCTTGGTCTGGAGACACCAGGTTTCTGTCCAGCAAACTTTAACATTGGGATGGTATTTGGATCCCAGTGGGGCCCAGATATCAGTAAGACGTCTTAGGTCTTACTTGCCAGGTCCTGTGACAGAAAGTTTCCCAGTGGATGATAAGGGAACAGTCTCTACGGTACCTTACAGAAATGTTTCCTCTCAGAAAATAAGAAAATTAGGGATTTTCAGCAATGCTAAGACCAACTTACCAGGTTGAACAAGTTGATAGCAATTATCAAACCCCAAGCTCACAAAACCGTACACACTGACTATTAAAAGAGGTGCTTTCTTGTCAACTAGATTTGGTGATGGCAATCTGTGAGAAGAAAATAAAACAAAGAAATTACACATATTTGAAGGTCACCTATAATACAGACTTTACCCTGCATGATACAAAATTGCGTTTTTATGAGATATTTCTCTTATTTTTGGTACAAACGCGTACATATACAATGCACAAAGAAAAAAAAAAAAACTATGCAAGCGGATGATGACATTCCAAACTGGTCAATCTTCCATGGTGCCTATCAGGATCGACTTGTGTACAAAAACATTTTTTCAGTTTAACCTTTGGAACCATGTGGCGTCAACCAGATGGTAGCAATCTATATTTATGATTCAGAGCATAGTCAGGATTAGAGGCAATGTTGCTAGTTCAACTCACCATATAGGAGGATTTCCTACAATTGTTGACCACAATTTCATATAATGAACCAATCTAGATTCTTCAGCAACAGAGAGATTTTCATACCACATACAGTACAGGAAATTACACCACCTCATCTAGTATCATCCTTTGTTTTGTCTTTTTACACGAGTTCAAAAGGGTTTTTCAAAAACAACAAATCAATCATGGTGTCAAAGTATTTAAAAAACCTTATCTAATTGATTTCCTTACCATGGATGGTGATAGGAATTTTATGAAAGTAAAAAAAAAAAAAAAACTGTCTCTTTAGTGTGTTCTGCTTATTTTAGGAGCACTATCATGAGTCCATCAAACTTAAGACCATGTTGTTTGAGGCATGAACTGAAGTAAAACCAAAGTATGAATTGAATATTCCCCATTTGTAATTTACTTATGCATTAATTTGGTGCATTTATACAGTCAAAAGTTGTGTTTTATTTAAACTTTTTCTAAGTATTTAATGAAAAGTTCAGCTGGGTTTCCCTTTAATAGTAGGTTTTCCCATTCTTGGTACCTGGTATGCTCAGATAAGATAAGACTGCTCTGTGTTATCTAACCCCTCTGCCTGCTCAGATCCACATGTTGCCATTTCATCCCAACCTCATAAGCGAACAATTATGTAAAATGTAATGAACCAAAGTGTATTAGTTTTTCACTTTCAAGCATCAGATACAAGTGATTCTACCTTCTGCTTCAACAAATATAACTTTATACAGCCTCATGCTGTTGGATGGGGTTGATTTGGGTTACATGAAGATATTTCTTTACAAAAAAAACTTTGTCAAAGTGGGAAAACGCATCCCTGCAGGAGGTAGGAGATGATGCACGGTTGATATGAAATACCTCCATGTAGACCATGAGATCCTTCATACCAAAAGTAGAAGTATTAGATGTTGAGGGGGCTAGAAGTGGAGATAAATATAAAACTCCAGGTTATAATTATGAAATGGGAAATGGGTGAAGAGCACTAGAAAAGAATAGAAAAGAATGGGAAGGAAGGTTCAGAACCAGAAAGAGAGTGAAGTAGCATACCCATACGAAAGAAAAGCCCAAGGGAATGACAGAGCGATCGCTTGAGAGACAGTGGCAGAGGACAGAACATGTGACAGTGAGAGACCAGAAAGGGATAGACTGAGATGACAGGTGGCTTTTTTTTTATTATTGTATTTCCTAGGGAGTGGCAGCAGAGAGGACATTAAGGGACAGCTAGCTTGAACTGGACCTAAAGAAAGGTTGCCTCACTGTAGATGGAACAATAATATTGGACAGTAAGCTGCAGCCCAGGAAGAATAAAATATAGCACCTGTCAGTTTCCTGTTAAACCACCAACCCCATTCTGCCTGGTCCACAGCCACCCTCCAACAGCTGTCACATAGCCAATAAAAGTTGGAACTTACCCTGAACAGTTACAGGCTGATATACATTAGGCTCGCAGGGTCTCATTATTTAGTTCCAGCTTTCAGCAGAGCAGACCATTCAGCTCAAACCTGCTCCTCTTTAGCTCTACGTAGTCACATGCTGTGTGTGACCTCAGCTAATGTGTTTTTGTCAGTTTGTCTTGCAGCCATTATGGTAACCATTACAGCTAATTTAAAGTGATCAGTTGTTCTTACAGATAAGTGTGTATCTACCAATACTGTCTGTCCGCCAACCTCTTCCCTTCAAGGCTGTCGATTTTAGGTGGTCACAGCAAATAGTTCAAGTCAGTCATTCTTGAGTGACACATTTTTATGTCAAATTAAATTATAAAGTTCTAAAAATGATCCTCAAGATTAACACCTGATAGTGTGTTAATCGAATGGCTTGGGAGCTGCCAAAGATATTTTGAATCAATGACAGAAATGTCTTAATAAAGACCAACATTGACTTGATCATTAAAAATAACAGTTTCAGCAAAAAGAGATACTTTTAGATCAAAATAAGTAAAATATTGCTAATTTGCATCTATCTAGTTAAGGGGGACTGGGGGGCATGTAAAGAAAGGTAATACGTATGCCTATATATATATATGTATATATAAAAAATTCCCCTCTCACCCTCCGTGGGTGGTCTCTTTCATCCTCTGAGCTCGGGTCCTCTACCAGAGGCCTGGGAGCTTG